>NW_022196089.1:0-274413 GCF_008641045.1 Pistacia vera
ACTACACATTTTGTTAATACGTGAAAGGTTCGACATATATTATAAATTATAAAAAGCATACACATATAATACAAATAACTCATGCCCTTTTTGACTGAGACTTGTATTCTAAATACAGATGTATTTATATATATAATCTTTACAGAATACAGATGTTATCCATAAAATCACTAACAAAAACATTCCATTCTGTCATCTATCTACAATTTGTGGAGTATAAAATTGTTATGTTTTGGGAGTATTAGTCTTTATCCAATAATTGTTTTGAAGAAAACATACATACATATACACAATAATACATACATATATATAAGACCCCTGTATCTCATCTTGTATAATAGTAGATAATTATATGTACGTTACTGGGTGTACACAGTACATGCATAGTAATATACCATACATCATTTCCAGTGATTAGCAAATAATGTGGTAAGTGGAGGAAAACAGTAAAAAGAACAAGACATTTTTGTAAAACCGTCTGCTCCAATTACAACATACTTGAAAAAAATTTAAAAGAAAGATAATTTGGAAATGGAGGCATTGGCATTGTCGGGCCCCCCCACTTCCGGTGACTAAAAGCTAACCTTCCAAATACGTAACAATCTTGTTAAGTTTTTTTGTCAGTGCATGTGGTGGAACCTTTCGAGGTGAAGCTGCTGCCTGAATTTTCACACGTCTTTACTTCTATAATGTTTCCCCGTTACTATCAGTTTGTCACCCATTCCATCGTCCCCTGCTTTCTTTATTGCATTAAAATTTTGGGTCCATCACATTTATTAATGTCTATATAATATATTAAACTTTATAAAATTGTATATATATAGCTTCCTTTTTTTTTTTTATATATATATATATATTATAAGTAACTCGAATTGATATTCGCATTTAAGTCAAATAATTGAGGTTTAGATTTAAAAAAAAAAAATGATAAAAATGATTGAATATATTCATATATCTTAAAAACTAGCAGCATAATAATGATAGTTAGATGGATAAGAAAAATAAAATATAATTTTATTGGACAAGAATAAAGGTTGATGATCGCGTGGCAGATTGGTCCTATTTCAGTATTTTCCTCCCTCGATACTGTCATATATATATATGTGTGTGCTATGGCCTGGTTTGGACAGAGATAACTAGCTTAAGAACTGAAACGCTAGCTTTTCTCACGCCTTGAAAAGAGTGGAGGATAGAGGTGAAGTAAGAAAATTCCCAAGTAGGAAAAAAATCATGGTAGCCGGGGATAAAAACGAGGCAAGCTCATTTTCCTTATACTGTCTGACAAAATGTTTTCAAAAACCAGTAACGTCCACCCTTGCAGAGAAGGGACAAGATCAGCCGGAAGGAATGCATGGCAAGGGTTTGTCAGATTCAAAGAAAGTAACACAGAAGAAGCCTGGAGGATGGAAATCCATGCCTTTCATCTTAGGTAATTCTCTAACTCTCTCTTTTTTGCCATTATAGCTAGAGAATTGTTGTTTTGCTGACTAAAACTGATGTGCAGGAAATGAAACATTTGAGAGGTTAGCAACGTTTGGATTGCTGGCCAATTTTACAGTTTATTTGGTGAAACAGCTTTCTCTGGAGCAGGTTGTGGCTGTAAACATTATGAATATCTGGTCGGGTATTACTAATTTTGCACCTCTGCTTGGTGCCTTTGTCTCCGATGCCTATGTCGGCAGATTTAAAACTATTGCTTTTTCCTCCTTTGCATCTCTACTGGTAAATTAACTTTCTTTCTTCTTCACAAATTACCTCATCATCATCTCTAAATTTCATGTTCTACATATTAAAAACCAGAGCTTCAGTGAAAAGCCTTAATTAATTAATGAGACAAGAGAAAAAACTTTGTTCCCATCTATCTGAGTAGGCGAACCTCACAATTATGTGGTCTGTAAAAGATGCATGTGGTCTGAGAGAAATGGTTTTACCTTTCATTTCTGATTTGTTGTACACGTAGTGGATAACAAAGCTGCAGCCGGTTTCTAGGCCTGTTTTGGAATGACCTGGCTTGTTAATTTGTTCGATATATGTATATTTTAATAATATGGCGACGACACCAATCATATAGTTTCTTTTGGTACAAATTATTAACTCTGCATGTGAATCATACGTCACACCTAAAATTTGCTCGACAAGGGTCCCAAAACAGTCTATCACAGTCAAAGTTTTTTTTTTTAATTTTTATTTCCGGTCTTTTTAAGATAATATAGAAAGAAAATCTCTTAATTTCTAATGAATTCCATTAGTTTGATCCACTTCGTCTAGTATGCATACATCAGTTACTTGTAATAAGAAAGAATAACCGATCGAGACTTCTAAACTATTTAATTAATGGTTTTTTCCCCCAAGAGAACTTTGACGTTTACCCTTTTTGTCATGTACATGAGTACATCTGTTTCGCAGCCACCTGAATTTAATATTAATGACAACCTCATTTTTTTTCATTTATTTGTCTGAATTTCGCCTTCTCCTGTGCTTTGATTATGTAATTATAATATACAATTCAATCGCTTGCTCATTTTAAGCAACAAATGATAAACTATTGACTAATCTTTTGTCATTTCTTTAAACAAGAAGATTAAAATATAGCGGTGATGATCTGTAATTTGACTATTGTCAGGGAATGATGACGGTGACGTTAACCGCATGGTTGCCACAGCTGCATCCTCCGAAATGCAACGCCGGACAACAATCTCTCGGTCAATGCAAAAGTGCTAGCAAAACTCAACTGGGTGTTCTCCTAATGGGTCTTTGCTTTTTATCAATCGGCACCGGTGGAATTAGGCCCTGCAGCATTCCATTTGGTGTCGATCAGTTTGATCCAACCACTGAAGAAGGTGTTAAAGGAATTACTAGCTTCTTTAATTGGTATTACACTACATTTACAGTGGTTATTTTGTTCACTCTAACTGTGGTGGTTTATATTCAAACCTCGGTGAGTTGGGTATTGGGATTTGGAATTCCTACCATACTCATGGTGTGTTCAATCGTTCTATTTTTCATTGGAACAAAACTTTATGTATATGTCGAACCAGAAGGCAGCATCTTTTCAGGCATTGCACAAGTGCTTGTTTCAGCCTATAAGAAACGAAAACTTAAGGTTCCAGAAGGAGAGTTTGATGAGATTGATTTCTACGATCCTCCATTAAAAGCCACAGTTTTGTCAAAGCTACCTCTCACCAACCAGTTCAGGTGACAAATTCCTATTACGAAATATCTGTTTTATTATATTGTTAAATTGATTGCTGAAGTATTTACCTACTTCCTTAATATCTTAGGATATGAATGGAAAGAGACTTTGATGTTACATGTATTCAATTTGCATGGTTATTGTAGCAATTAATTAATTCTACTTGTCATTTGATATTTTCTGATCAGATTCTTAAACAAAGCCGCTATGATAGTGGACGATAAGGAACTTAATAGTGATGGATCTCCCACTAATCATTGGAGGCTCTGCAGCATCCAACAAGTAGAAGAAGTCAAGTGCCTAATAAAGATCATCCCCATATGGGCTTCTGGAATTATTTGCTTCACTTCCATTACACAACAAGGAACTTTCACCGTGTTACAAGCCTTGAAAATGGACAGGCACCTTGGACCCAATTTTCAAATCCCTGCAGGCTCTATCTCCATCATATCCATGCTGACTATAGGAATTTGGCTCCCAATCTATGATCGCCTAATAGTCCCATCTCTCCGTAAAGTCACCAAACATGATGGAGGTATCACTCTTCTGCAAAGAATCGGAATTGGGATCGTATTTTCAGTTCTATCAATGGTAGTCGCAGGACTAATCGAAAAAGAGAGAAGGGCTGCAGCCAATTCGCATCCAAACCCACTTGGCATTGCCCCCGTGTCTGTTATGTGGCTAGCTCCTCAACTTATACTAATGGGATTCTGTGAAGCGTTCAATATAATCGGACAGATTGAATTCTTCAATCAACAGTTCCCCGATCACATGAGAAGTATAGCCAATTCTCTTATTTCCTGTTCCTTTGGAGGCGCAAGTTACTTGAGTAGCTTGCTGGTCACCGTAGTGCATGCAGTCACGGGAAGCCATAGCCACCCGGATTGGTTGACTAATGACATTAATGCAGGGAGATTAGATTATTTCTACTATGTTATTGCCGGGATGGGAGTCGTTAACTTTATCTATTTTCTCTACTGTGCACATCGGTATCGTTACAAAGGTAGTGTCCAAGTAGAGGATCAAAAAACCTTCCATGATCTTGAGTTGGTTCAATCAACCACGAAGTGAGAGAAATTAAATATTAAATAATGTAGCTTGCAGCTAGTAATAATATATAGAAACGTTGGAGAAGAATCTAAATAGGATAGTGTTTATTTCAGTCGTTATCTCTTTGTTTTAGCTCTTCTATGAGACATTGAATAAGAGATATACATATATAAAAAAGATATATGCGCAATATAATATATTGAGCTGCCTTTTATGTCAATGAATTGTTGGATCAGGAGTATGGAGTGCGTTGGAAACTGAAAAATGTAAATTGATAAACCACAAAATAGACACAACAACTAGATCTCTGCTGCATCATGAAATTAGTACTTTTCAAAATTAAAGCGCAAAACCTTGTGATCAAATAAGTGGGCATGAAGTAGTATTCGAGTTTGTGGTGTAGAAGAGAGACTAGGTTATGTTACCCATGCACCGACTGAAGATGGCTTGTTTGGAGGTTTCTCTTTGTATTTGATGACGATGCGTACTGCTTAAAAATTATAGATGCTTATCTCGTGGTCATCCTTGCTGCTTCGTCTCTGCCATGCGCTGCATCGGAGTTTCTGGTTAACCATGACAAGTAAATTTTGGTTTCATCTGCCTTTCTCTTTTCACACACTTGATATTTTCCCCCTTTTTTGAGGACAGCTATCTTTACTTTAGCCTGCATGCGCACACCTAATTAAGCATTAAGCATAGTTAATATTCTCAAAATTTTAAGTTCACATATAGATATATTTTTTTTCGTCTTCATCTGAGGTCTTTTTCAAGTCTTAATCGAGATTAGTTGTGCAATTAAATACTGGAACAGGTAAGCATTAGCATATCTATAATAGATCCTTTGAAAACTGCGTTTTCGTTCTTCTGTTGAATTATATGACTAAGAGAGAACAAATTTGAAACGTCGTTTCGCCTTTCACCATCAAATAATCATATATGATCAGCATCACATCTACCTCAGAATCTAATTAAAATTTATCACATCATTGTCAATATAAATTTAATATAGGTAATACGTCTGTTTGTTAAGAGTTTTGAGCTTCAATTCTGAGGATAAACACAAAATTTAATTAATTAAGGTGGGTTTAGACTATATATAACATCATTAATGGAATTAACAGTTGAAACAGATCGCTTATGCTATTCAGTAATTGGGCAAAATGAAGTGCCTCCAAAGATAATATTCATAGTATATAATGATAACAATATCCACAATCTGTAGATACATATCTGAATTTCAGAAAGTGCAGGTTGCTGTGATTGAAACCTCACTGATATACATGAATCATAAAGTGATGAATGACTAAGAATGGCATACGGATAAGTTAATTGTTATCCTCATCTTTCAGAATGACCTGCACTGAAATTTTTGCCACTGTTATTTGCCTTTCCATTGATGTACGAACTAGTAACTCAATAGTGGGGTGTCTGTACTCTAATTTTCTCAATACATTTTCATTGAATATATAAAGATTCCAAATCACTTGCTGAAATTTCTTCAACCAGTTTATCATATCATCGATATATAAATATATATTGATCTGAACCACACACTCTCTGTAACTTGGACCACCCATTGAGAAGTCGCAAATATGAATAGACTTGTCACTGTTTGTAATTTGGTGTGGATGAATGTGTTTAAATTTGCAGTTGATATCTATAGTATACTTATCAAATATCACCAATTCATGGTACCAGTGAGCTGTAAAATATCGCATACACGATTGATACTTAGTGGAATATGCATGTTTTGCAACATAAATTCAAACTAGAACTCATTGAATACTATTGTTTTTCAGGTTTTGACTTGATGTGTTGAAAAATTCTGCTTCTTTTTCTTTATAATGAGGATTTGGCATGATGTGATACCAAAGTGGGTATGCATGAGGTAGGTTTACGCATGTGAGATGAGAAAAAGGAAAGAGGTTGATATGATTGATAAATGGATGGTATGAATATATATAATGAAGTTGGACCTGGGTTCAGTTAGGTAAGTGGGGAAGATTGCAGGTGTTGTAGTTATGGTGGAAGAGATCTAGAGATATTTTTGATGGGTAATTAGGATGCTAGACGTCCAGTGTGGAAAAAGTGAACGAGCCCAAGTTGGAATTGTATACTATGATTCGTGTTGGGAATGGGTTTGTGGAAAGTAAAATCAAAATTAAAGTAATTAAGCCCACCGCCCAAACCTCTAATACTAGACTTAATGAATACTTTTCTGATTATGTTACGGGAAAAATGCTCTTTTATGCACCAAAATGAAAACAAAAAGGTTTGGATTAAGAGCTAACCACGTGGATTAGGATTTGATATGACATCATCGACTACCAAATTATTATTATCTTTTTTCATTTTTTTAGCCTTTGTTGATAACTTTGATAAGGATGCCAACCCACCGGCTGGGTTCGCACTCTTTGATGACTGGGCCTCTAAATTAATTCTATTATATTATTAATTAATTCGATGTAATACAAACTTTATAGATTATTATTTCGAGTGTGTTTGTTTTTTAATTTTAGATATGACTTTTGAAAAAGTTAAAGTTGGGTGGTTATTACGAGATAAAATTTAAAAATTAATAAAAACACTCTTCTAGGTTTGTTATTTTAGCTAAACACCTTTGTAATAAAACATTAAAAATTAACAAAAACGCCCCCATCGATCTATTAAATTTAAGCAGTTGGCCACCACCTTCGCAGGGTGGCTAAAGTCGTCGTATTGACACACGATCGGCTAGATTTGGCCGCTCGTGCGTCGATATGGCATTTTCCAGTCAAATGCATTGTGGATCTGACCGAAAAATGTCATATCTACGACCTGATATGCCAGATCTGGCCACGTTTGGTCGTCAACGACATCCAAAGATATGGCCATCGTTCATGGATATGACCGTTGTTGATGACCAACTACGGCCAAAGATCTGGTCATCAACGGCCAAATATTTGGTCGTAGATCTGGCTTTTTCGGCCAGATGGTGGATCTGGCCGAAAAATCTAGATCGGCGTACTACTGGCCAGATCCAGACGGTAGTGCGCCATTATACCAGATTTTGGCCACCTTCTGACAGTGATAGCTGGAATATAGCAAATGTGGGTGGGGGGTGTTTTTGTCAATTTCTAAAAATTTTTTGGGGGTGTTTAGTTAAATTAACAAACCTATGGGGTTTAAAAATAGTTGAAAAAAATAGAATAGGATTTTTGGAATAGGGAAACAAATACGTACTTTGGGTAGAATATGAATATGATAGTGCAAAAATAATGAAACAAACAGGCAATTGTTCTTAAGTCTCAAATGTCAAAACAATTTTTAGGAAGTATTAATAAAAACATCCTGATTAGGATTTTTTTTAAAAATATTTATAGAAAGATTGTGAATATTTTTAGGAGTAAACGACATGTTCCCACCCAAGGTTTACCGAAATGACAAGTTGATACCCTTGGTTTCATTTATTCTAGATTTTTACCCTTAAAGTAGCATTGTGAATTTGGTGGTAATGGGGGTTGGCTTTTGGGCAATAGCTAGGTGAGGACTTTAATCAAGCAGGTTAAGGACACTAATTTGGGCTTCGGTTTCTGACGATTGTGGAGTCACCAACGGCCAAAAAACACATCACAACAATCAATTGATGGTGGATAAGCTGGTAGTGAAGTCTAGAGAGGTCGATTGTACCCAAATCGATCGGAAAAAGCTTGAGAAGTGACCTAATCTCACAAGGTGGCAAGAATGGACTTCGAAATCGGCTGGAAAAAGCCAAAAACTGTGAGCTTGGACATTGCTAACGTAAACCTATCTCTACCAAAGAAAGCTAAAGTGCGCCACGCTTAGAGCTGGTGATGGGCCGTGCTAGCCCATGTGCCGACATAGCCCACCTTAAAAGTAGCCCAACATGGGTTGGCACAACACGAAAATTTTGGTGCCATGCCAAGGCCCACAATAATGTGGGCCATGTCAGGGCCTTAAAAAAAGGCACGCGAGCGAGTTTAACAAATATTTCACTTTTTTTTAATTTTTTAATTTTCCCTATAAATACCCTATTATTTTACTTTTTTTTTTTTTTTTCACACTCCAATTTCAATCCTCATTTTCCTTTCTCTCTCAACTCTCAAGCTCTCATAATCTCTCTCAAATTCTCAAATTTTTTTGGTCGAATTTATTTTAATTTTTAGTCAAATTTCAAATAGATCCAAATTCAAATGAATTTAGTCCTTTTAATTATTTTCATAATGAGTCATCATCACAATAACCATAAAATATATCACAGTCACAACTGCCACCCCTAGAAAAGAAAAAGAAAGCAAAAGTCAATGGTTTGAGAGCATTTTACTTAAACACAAGAAATAGTTCGTGGTGAAATTATGCGACGTGCAAAGATTGTGGTTCTAGTTTGGCCAGTGCAAGTACAGGTGGCACTGGGCATCTCCAGAGGCATATAAACGAGCATTGCAAAAAAATGCCACAACATTTAAAAGGGCAACAACAAATTTCATTTACAAGGCACCTACACTGGCATGTGATTCATTTGCTAGTCAATCAAATACTATAATAGGCGAGATTTCTAGCTTCACATATAGTCAACAAAACATGAGAGACTATATGGCCAGGTATGTTGTCGCAATCGATCAACCTTTTTCATACGGTGATGATCCAATTTTAGAATGGTATATGCAAAGTAGTGTACAACCTGCTTTTAAGAGAGTTCCTATAAATACTTTAAAAACTGATATTTTTACAATTTACAATTAAAAATACACTTGATAAATTTAATGGAGTTATTTCGTTTACTTCTAATTTGTGGACGACCACTAACCAAGATTTAGGATATATTTGTATAAAGAGTCATTTTATTAATTTAGATTTGTAACTAGAAAAGAAATTCTTGCATTTCGTGTGTTAGAATATCCACATACTGGCGAACTATTTATGAAGAATTACCTAAACTTTTTAGTGAAAATGAAATAAATGATAACATTTTTTCTATCACATTTGATAATGCATCATCAAATGGTAGAGTTATTGATTTTTTGTCAAAACAATTAAATCCACCTTATGAAGGTCAATTATTTCATATTAGATGTGTTTGTCACATAATAAATTTAATTGCACAAGATTGATTAAAATCAATTGAAAATGAAATATTTTTAATTAGGCATGCAATTACATTTATTTCATCATCTCCTTCATATTTACAATAATACCATAGTTTGTGTAAGCAAATAGGGTTAGAAAAGAAAAAATTGAAAACTGATGTTAGGACTCGTTGGAACTCCACATATTTAATGTTAAATTCTTGTGAATCTTATGAAAATGCTATTACACAATTTTTTTAATACAAAATAACATTATCATCAATTGACTAAAAATCATTGGGAACTTGGTTTTTCCTTAATGAATATTTTAGAACCTTTAAATAATGCTATTGAACAATATTCTGGTATTTATTATCCTACAACTTGTTTAGTCTTATATAGTATAATGGAAATTAGTTTTATTTTAAAGAATATAGAAATCACGCAATTTTTGGAGATATTGCCATTAAAAAAAAAAAAAAAAAAAAATTGTAGAAAAAATTGGGGAAAAAAATGCCTATAATGTTTGCTTTAGATATTGTAATGGATCCTAAGGTAAAAGTGTAAATTATCAAGAGTAAATAATATGATAAAAGAAATTTCAGCAAATCTAGAGACCTCTTTAAAAAATTGTTTAGATATATCATGTTAGAGCTTTATTACTTCAAATGTATTTAAATTATGAAGTCAAATATGGAAACATGACAAATATGCAACCACCATCAAGTTCAAGTTCCTCTAGAGGTAAAGAACGCATTTGGTCTATCATCACTGAAGGTAAACAATCGGTAAGTACAAGCTTTAGTGAAATTATAAATTATTTAACCGTAGATTATTTGGCTGAAACTATGACTCAAAATGAAAGCACATCAAGATACTTATCATACACTTTCCACCATCGCACGTGATTTACTAACACCTCTAGTTTCTACTATAGCATCAGAATCAGCTTTTATTCAGGTGGATGTATATTGGATGAGAGAAGATCAAGTTTACATTTAATTGTTGTTGAAACCCTTATGTGTATGAAAGATTGGGTGACGACAGATTTCAAGCTTCAAAATCGTGTTGTTGAAGATATATTTGAAGATTTTAAGAATTTAGAAATTAATGAAAATAAAGATGTATGACATTTTTTTGATCATTTACTTTGAATATTTGTAAACTAGAATCAAAGTTGAGATAGTTGTATTGTATTTGTATACTTATATTTCTAATGGAGATGTAAATGATTGATCAATCATTTACTTTGAATATTTAATTTTTAATATTTGTAAACTAGAATATTATAAATTAAATATTAAAAAAATTTGATTGATCACAAAATTTTATAAATATTAAAAAAAAATTGTGGGCCAACCCACGTGCTAGGCCCACGATACAGTATATAGCGGGTTGTGCCGTGGGCCTTCAGATTTGGTGGGCTGGCACGACACGATAAAGGCACAAATTTTTGGAGGCCTTGGCACGGCACGGCACGACACGACTCACCACCAGCTTTGGCGCTCGCGCTACAATATATATGACTATTTTATCAAACGATGTTACTTTAAGAGTAGGAATCTGGAATAAATAAAACCAAAAGTACCAACTTCTCATTTCGCTAAACCTCAGGCGGGAACATGTTGTTTACTCATATTTTTAGAGGGTTTTATGATATTTTTAAAGGGTTTTTGGTAATTTTAGGGTATTATATAATAGCTTTCAAATCATTTGGTGCTTGAGAATTAGTTATGTCTAAGATTATAAATTGAATGAATAAGGATGAATGATTTAACAAATAAACTTGTTTTATTATATCAATTTATATTAAAAGCAAATAACTGCAGTTGAATGGAGTTAGCATTTAGGGGTGTCACTGATATATTTTTCAAATAGAGCCAGTGTACTTTGATTAAAATGTCATCCGTAAATTTTGAATAAATCTCAGGTGGTAATTGATTTATGCCCCTGCCCGGTTGCCCCCTCAACATGTCATATGGTAGTTGGAAGGGTTTCAAGGGGCATTTTATTAAAAGACCAAATCAAGTTCAAATTTAATTAAAAGGCCATATAGTTTTCAAGTGTTAAGTAAATAACCTTATTATTGATTAAGGTTAATTAAACATGATTAGTGGTTAATTATGATTAGTGAAGTATTGTGTAAACTTTTAAAAATTATAATATGTCTCCAAAAAGCTGAAATTCTTGCAAACAAACCCAAACACCTTCTTCTTCTTCCTCCCGCCATTAATGCACCTCCCCTCGTTACTGTTTCTTCTAAGCTTAGTCTACATCTTCTTCTTCCTCCGCCATTAAAATCTTCTTCGCCAAATATCCCCCTCTAGGTATGTGTGTAAACTTTTAGGTATGCGTATCTCCTTTTTGCAGCTTAAATTTTGATTTACAAAGATTTAATGATGGATTGGGTTTGGGTTATGATTTTGATTTAGTTGTTTAGGTTGTTGGTTGTGTTTGATGTAATGCAAGTTCAAATGAGTGAAATTTGTTGAATATTTTCTTGCATTGTGGGTAGCTAGGGGTGGTAGCACCGATTGGTGGTAGAGATGACTGAAAATGTGTTATGTATCTGATGGATCTTAAGCGATATTATGTATCACTTAAGCGATCTGGTATGTCTGGTTTAATATAGTAGATGACAGATCGCTTAAGTGATTAGATTTATGGCAGAAGATTGCTTAAACAGTCTGCTATAAGTCTAGTATACGACAGTAGATTGCTTAAGCGATCAGGTATATGGCATAAGATCGTTTAAACGATCATACTTATTTATACTGGATTGCTTAAGCGATCCAGTAGGTAATATACCAGATCGCTTAAGTGATACACCACATCGTTTAAGCGACTCTGGAGATGTTTTTTAAAATCTGTCAACCTTTAATATATCGGTTAATAATTTTTGTTTTCTTGCATTATAGGTATTTGACTATTATTAGACATGGGACAAGTGGTTTTGGGTGCTAAATATTTTGGTGAGTGGGTGGAGGAAGAAAGTTGCTGGAAGTGGATTGGGAAGAGCAAACAAGTTAAAGCAATTGCTGTGAGTGCAGAAATTAGTTTTGATGAGTTGATTTATGAAATCATTAGAAGAGGTGGGTTGAGTTGCTTACGTAGTGATATAGTTGTGAAGTATGTTTTAAGCAGAGCTCCTACAAATTTTAAGGTACCTCCTATTGTATTAATGTTTGATGAAGATGTGAAGTTATTCATGCTTGATGTGGGCGATAATGGTTCGAGGCCGATTTTAATGGTTTCGGTTGTGGATAAAGCTTTGGAAGTTGGTTCAAGAGTAAGCAGTGATTTGGGTGGGGAGAATGCTGGTTTTAATTTTAACTACGAGGACATTGATTTCTTTGTTGAAAAATCAAGAGTAGGCGGTGATTTGGGTGGTTAGGAGGACACTGTAAAAAAGGTTGGTCGTGTGGGGTAGATTGAAAATGTGGATGAGGAGGACCCTATACATGTTCCCGCAGATGTAGAGATTCCTATAAATACATATTATGCAGAAGGTGTAGTTTGTGAGGAAGAGAACACTATGGTCGTTTATACAGATTCAGAGGCGACAATTGCGGTTAGTATTGAATTAGCTCACGTTTTAATTGATGGATAAAACTTGCTCGTAGGTTATTTATTTGACAGCAAGGAGGAAGTGGTGAGAAAGCTAAAACTTGTTGCTGTGAGAGGTAATTTTGAGTTCATCACTAAAAAGTCTAATTCATCGGTAGTGACGGTTACATGTCGTGACTGAAAGTGCAAATGCCAGGTTTATTGTAGAAGGTTAGTGGAGTTTGAAAAATTTATTATTAGCACATATAGAGCTGGTCAAGGACGGGTCCCAAGCAAGCCCAGGCCTGGGCCTATTTGGGATGGTCCCTTTGGGACCAGTCGCTCATGGGCCTAGTGAGGACCCGAACCGGTCCTATGGGTCTACAAAATTTTATTTTTCCCCTATCTTTTTTTTTTTTTTTTTTTTTTTTATATTTTCAGGGCGAAATGAAATTCTATAGGGGGGTTTAGTAATTTTTAGGGGTAGATTAGTAAGTTTTTAAAAGTTTAATTAATTTTAAAAAATAATAAAATAATAAATAAATTAATGGTTAATTTTAACATAAATGTAATATTCACACAATCACACATTCACGGTTCACAAATAAACAATTAAATATTTTTTTTATTAAATTATTCATCTTCATCGTCAACAATATTTAAATCATTAAAATTTATGTTCCTAAAGAGTTTGAGTAGTTCGGGATCTTCATGGTGCTATTGTAGTCTTCTCTCTGCATGAGTCCAATCCCTTAAACACGTTATCACTTCAATCATCTCATCGGTTAAAGAACATCTTCTGTCTTCAACAATCAGACCACTCATTGAAAATGCTGATTCGGATGCAATTGTAGAAACCGGCACAGATAAAATGTCATGTGCCATTTGGGCTACAATGGGCAATCAACTTTGATGTTGGTTCCGCCATTGAAGCAAATCCATCTCACGTTTCTCCTTCTTCGTCATGTAGGACAAGTCCATTTGTAGGTAGCGATTCAGCTCATTTGGTCCATGTATATACGAGCTGGAGCTGCTACTTCCGCCATGTTCCATAGACGTCCACATGCTCGATCATTGATGGAGGTCTTCATTAGGGTCCTGATCATCTCTCCAAGAAGTTCCACTTCCACTTCCACTTCCATTGTACCTGTTCTGATATAAAGAAAAAAAGCTTTCCAATTTTTGCTTAAAGTCAGTCAAATAAGACGTATAATCATGTCCTAAATGTTGGCCTATCTTAGTAATTATATAGTTGACTACATGTAATTTAAACTTAGGATCTACAACAAGGCCTAATCCATATAAGAATGGAATATCTAACCAATATTTCTCGTATTTTTCTTCCATCTTTAAAACAATTTCCATTAAAACGTCATTATATCTATATTTAGCAAAAGTTTTAGAAATTTGAAGTAAAATATCTAACATTAAATTAGTAGTCAGATAATAAATATCATTTAATGTATTAGTGGAATCATAAAAAAATTTAAGAAATGAATAAAAAAGTTCACAAACTGCCTAATCATCGTTGCTGACAACTTCCTCTGGATGGTTCTTCCGGTTGAAGAAATCTGTAATTTGTCTTGTGGTTGACAAAACTTTTTCCAATATCAAGTAGGTGGAGTTTCAACGGATAGACATGTACATACATAACTTCAAAGGTCGAACCGATGGGTCCGCTTGCCTATAATATTTGATGTACTCCTGCCATCTTTTATTGCTACCGCCGACTATAAATTTGATAGCTGCGTGCACCCTCTCCATCTTCGAATGTATATCATCTAAACCTGCTTTAACAATCAAATTAATGATGTGGCAAGCACATCTCCGGTGAAAATTTTTGCCTTAACCACGCCGATCCAATCTCTTTTCAAATAAAGAGATTCTCGCGGTGTTAATAGCTGCATTATCAAGCGTTAGCGCTACAATTCTATCAGTTAATACATATTCTTGCAAAACTTCAAGAATTGTAAAATAAATAGTGTCAGCTCTATGTTTTTCATATAATGGTTTAAAACTCATCAATTTTTGTTGTAAACCCCAACTATGATCTAAGAAATGTATTATGACAGTTAAAAAATCTGTTTTTGATCTACAAGCCCATATATCTGATGTAAGTGCAATAGATATATTCTTAAAATTTTGAAATTCGTTTTTAAGTTTATTATTTATTTTGTTATAAAGTTTTAGTATATCTCTTCTACTTGTACTTCTACTAACAGGGGTATATGCTGAACAAAATGTAATTTTAATCATATGAATAAAATAAGGATTTTCAGATAAACAAATGGGAGAGTCTGTAGTAACTATAAATCTTGCTATTTCCTCTCGTGCAACATGTGCACTGTATTGCCATGTTGAGAGAGTTGAGGATTGTGGATTAAAATTAAGTTTAGTTTGAATTTGCCTACCTAATCTAGTTGAAGATGTATCGGATAGCTGCATTATTTGAGAGTGTTTTTTCTCCAATTGTCATCGCATCGTCGAAGTCCCTTTCTCAGCACCAATAACGGTTCCACATAAATTACATACCCCACACGATTCTTCCCCCTCCCAATTTGTCTTTGGCCATTTTGATTTGGTGAAGTGTCGCCATACATCGGACACGACCCTTTTTGATGGTCCGGGGGGTTGGGCCATGCCTGTACCCATTGAGTCGCAGCTTGCTTGTGTTTGGATGCACCTCGTCCCAGCCGAATGTGGTTGTTGAATAGCAGTTGCTGCCTCTGGAGGAAAGGGTGAAAATGGATTAAACCCTTCCATTTCTTCGATAGATGGAACGTAAAACTCATTTGGGGATGATCCTTCGAATGCATCATTTCGGGAATCCATTATGAATTTATGATAAAATACCCTAGATGTATGATCGCTTAAACGATTCTTCACGTTTAGCCTTGGTCGCTTAAGCAATCAAGTCCAAGGCAAAATCAAGATCATCCTAGATGCACGATTGCTTAAGCGATTTAGGGTCTTGCTTAAGCGATTCTTCACTTTTAGCCTTGGTCGCTTAAGTGATTTAGGATCGCTTAAGCGATCAAGTCCAAGACAGAATCAAAATCATCCCAAATGCATAATCGCTTAAGTGATTTATGGTCTCGTGTAAGCGATCATGTATAGAAAACCCTTGATCGCTTAGGCGATATATATAGTTGCTTAAACGATCATGGGTAACACTTATTTTTTCCAGCTTTTCTTCTGAATTTGACAACCTAATTGCATCAACACATTAACGCCATTTAACAAGAATACTAAATAAATTCAAACTCAAAAGAGGGAAATAAATACTGAATTGCTTTTGTACAAATCTTAAATGTGTTAATTACATTAAATTACAACATTATAAACAACAAATAAATGTCCTATATGCACCCAAATAAAAGTAGCAGCCTCCATCCTCCATTTTTATCATTCTCTTTAACCACTTCCCCCTTCTCCACAATTATCCAACACACCTTCAGCATCAGTAGCAGCCTCTTTGTCTTCTTTTACGACACCCTTTTCAACATTATCCAGCCTTGGCCTTGGCCACAAAGCATACATAACACCACAACCCAAGTATCAACAGCCTGACGCCTAACAACACTAGCTGATCCAATTCAAGACAATCCAATTATTCAAGACAACCCAATAAGAAATGCATTTCACATAAACTACAAAACTCTAAGTCCAACTTTCATACCTTTTGATAACAGTATCAACAATGACTTGGATTGGGTTTTGGTCAGTCAAAAGGGATCCATATGCCTATGGAAGCACTCAACGGCCAACCGCTCTTAAAAGTTGCTTATTGTTTCGTCATTCAACCTGTCCATTGGGGTGTTGGTCATATCAAACTCAATAAATTTTAGTGCATATGCCTCGCAATCAGCACTACAATAGGAGGAAAACATTAGAATTAGAAACAATTGTATCATATAAGTTTTATACAAAATTTACTTCGAGTCATTTATCGGGATGGGAAGGCGCTTGAGTGGCCACTTTCCCATTAGTAGTTCATCACTTAAGTGCTGAAACATCCCGCTGTTGCGCAACAGCCGCGGGAACAATATACATAGCGGCTGCAACTCTGTCTCCAACTACCTCTCTTGATAAATACTCAGGTTGCAATCAAGGATCTGCAGCAAGCCCTCATCTAGTACCCAAACGACGGTTATCCAATGCATATCCTTGATATTCATGATGCAGTATACTCTTTTAACGTTTGCCCAACTGTTGCGATATTTGGGCCTTCCTCCCCGTACATATTGCATCATTCTCTCATCAAATTGAAAATCATCAAGGACATCGTTGAAGTCATCTGTGACCAATTTTTTCCTCTTGCCTCCCCTTGTTGCACCTCCACCGTTGGCTTTTTTCATTAAAGTGTCATATGTAGTTATTAGTCTTTGGCCAAAGGCCACATCGGTGATGGCACAATGTGGATACAAAATATCACCATTATTGCTCTGTCATAGCCTTATAAGTGCCAATACCTCATGAATGTGCTGCATCAAATGAAAACAACATGGTAAGTATATAATACCTTATGGAAAACATAAGCAAAAATAAGGAAAAACTAGGGAAAATAACTCACCGAGTCGTCGAGCCACCTACCCATTGTCAACATCTTTTCAAACCACTCTCGAGGATAATCTCCGGTCTTGCACTTCACATGCCCATCACTTCCAGAATCATTGTAATAGGAATAAGATAGTTTTTTATTTTCCTCATCTATTGGCCTATACAAATCGACCTTTAACTCCTCAGTTTTCACTTGCCTATTTCCTCTGCCTTCCTCCTCACCCTCCTCCATTTTCACTTCTCCACTTGCTTCGTGTCCCGCCTCACCCTTCTCCATTTTCACTTTCCCACTTCCTTCGCCTTCCTCCTTACCCTCCTCAATTTTTGCTTCTCCACTTTCACAAACTTCCTCATTTTTTTCTTCTTTTTCCTATTCTTTCCATACATTACTACCCTGTAAGGAGATTTTATGTGCTTACTCTTTCAGCTCTCTCTTTTATGCTTAGGTTGCACTTCAACCACTTTCAATACCCCACCAACTTTCTCCTCCACCCTATCAACTTTCTCCTCCACCTTTTTCATCCGCTCTTCCATCTTCTCAAATCTCTCATAAATGGTTGTTATAAAACTCTCAAACATACCATTTATGAGGTCAACCACCTCATTCTCTCGACCTAGACACCTCGACAAAGCGTTGTATCGGTTTGCCAATTGGGTGGAGGCATACGGAACTCTTCATCCTTCTCCCTCTGCCGATTGGAGCTTCATTATCGGCCTCAACAACATTCTTAAGTAGTGATCCTGCAACTGTACTCACATGCGTGTCCCCTTCTAGGTCCTGCATTAGGCGGTCTATCCTTTCATCTGCTACATCGTCTAGTGCTTTAAACGATGTAACATAATCCTTTCCTACTTCACCCCTAATAAGGGTAAGAAAGGGACGAATGACTCCCTGCAATAAGAAAAAAAAATCAATCAAATTTAAGTCACATTTAAAAGCAAGTGCATATTCAAAAGATTAATCCTTTAATCTTACCCGGGCTGTTTGAATTTCCATGTCTATTTTATCGTAATCCCAATGGGTATACATCTCGATGTGCCACCTCAACATCCTAGGAAATTGTGATCGATCATCCGAAGTCTTCTTCCTCCCCTCCCCCCCAAACTTAGCTAGGACATGGACGACCTCATACATCTAAGCCTACATTGTAAAAAAATAGTTCATATCATAATTAAAACACATATAATACAAAAAATATAACAAAAAACTATTAATATTTACCTGTATAGCCAAGGGAAGCCAAACAAATTGTACGTGCTCGATCTATTCTTCTCGACAGCTTGGCGATACTTTATCGTCATGTCTTTTCCACGTAGGGACTTGATGGTTAGCTGAAATGATAACTGTCCCCACGGATAAGCATTAAAGAAGTCCATGTTGCTTGCAAACTTCACCCAATCCATATTAACGACTTTTGTTGAGTTAGAAGCCATTATGATTGAATGCACGAACCATACCAGGTACATCATGAACTTCTCTGAAGAGGTATACCCACCTTCTCCTAACCTCTCCTTTAAATCGCGTCTCGTAATAGACGCCTTCCCCCCCAAAACCTTTTTAGCCAAGTTATTGGTTGCCTTACTCTTCGTTATTCTCTCTTGCTCTTCCGCATCTGGAAATGCCCCACATCTTAAGCCTGTCATTAGGGCATATTCCATCATCCCAAAACGTAATGGCTTCCCATCCACCACGAACTACATTTCATTTTTTTGGCTTTTAACTGAGTGCAACAACATATAATGCACTCTCTGCCCCCAGAACGCATTTTTCCAATTTTCTTCGATGTTTGCAAAATGACCGAAACAACTCTCTTTGAATCGGTCCATACCCTTTTTTTGTTCCTCTAAAATCTCTGTTATTCTCATAAAAACTTGCCAACTTGACGTAACTATCACCTTTACAGGAAAGTACGGTACGTTATCGCTTACAACCTCCAACCCATAGTCTTTATAGTTTATGCTTTAGAAAATTTGCACAATCAATATAAACTAAATATCAACAAAGAAAAGAAACCAAAACAACCAATAGGGTGCCAATTTGGGGCATATGGGCTTCAAGGGCATCGAGGAGTGGGTGTTTTTGGCTTCGAGAGGACCGGGGAAGCCAATGCAGGCCTTACAGAGGCTGTTGTGGCAGGTAGATGTCTTAGGATGGCAGGAGGTGGCAGAATAGGGGGGTTAGAGGGCTACAGAAACAACTTCCCTATGGCTTCCCTTGCCTTCCCCCATCCTTTGGAACCCAAACAAAGCTGCTCCCCCGATGCTCGCCAACTGCTCGACAAAACGCCATAACCACTGTAACAATAAAACCATCTACATATCTTCCAAATTCGCACAAACCAATCAAATTATTCATCAAGTTCAAAACCACCAGTAAAAAACGTACCATTTCTTCATCGGCCTCCTCTTCCTCGCTTGAATTCTCGTCGGCGTCCTCCTCTTTAGAACCATTTTTTGATTCTTTTCTCTGTTCTTGTGCTGCCGTTGTCTCCTCTACCTCTGGACCACCTTGACTCATCGGATAATCCACTGGAGCGTCTTCTTCGATAGCCTTTGAACAGTTGCCGCCGCTGGAGTCTAGGATTTGGAGTGGTGTTGAGTTTTCCTCCTCTTTGTGAATATCAACCATTATTTTGTGCAACAAATCTTTAAAATTGAAAATTGGCTGGACATAGGAAACTTTTATCGTCGGAAATCATAGAGAAATCAAAGGTGTTTCGTCAGTCATTTTTTGGCTATATTGCTCAATTAAACGATTTTGAAGGGAGGGAGTTGTTTTTAATTTTTAAAATTTAAACTAACTTTTGTTAATTATAATATTACTTACTTATATTTAAATCTTTTCAGTTTAACTTGTTTTATATGTTTTATGAATCTAAGTGTGCCGCATAAGTTTTTCTAACTTAAAAAAATTGTAAAATTTTTTCAGGTTATTTTTTTAAATGCAAACTTGGGAAGGTATGATTAGTTAAATTGGTTTCAAGGTGACGCCAAGTCGCCAACACCTGAAACCTCAAAAGTGTGTGTACATGTGTCTCTCAACGGGTCCATCAAAAACCCGCTGAAATGATTTTAGACTTTTCCGACACTAGAAACCACTCACTTGACGACTCCTCAGTCTCGCCACCAAGACCATACGTATAAAAACCCTGCACACATTATAGCAGTTAGGGTTTTATCTTCACTCCCATGGATTCATCATCTTCAGCTTCCTCTTTACACTTGGCCATGGCGGCTCTCGTCGGAGCTTCCTTGATGGCCATCTCGGCCTTCTTCATTCACAAGCGCAGTGTCGACCAAGTCCTTGATCGTCTCATCGAGATCCGCCGCGAACTCCCTCAAAACCGCGACGGCCATTTCGACGAAGAAGAAAACGAAGAAGAAGAGTATAGCGAGGGAGGATATGGTTCTGATGGAGATGGGATGACAAGACAGCAGAATCGTGAGTCGAGGTCGTTGGAGGACAGCATGCTTCGACGTTATAAGAATACCATGTCTTCTTCGTTGCCAAATGTGTCTGTGAGAAATGATTGGTTAGAAGAAGATGCTAAGTTTGATGAGGCGATTAGGGTTAGGGCACAGAATTGCTCCGCTTCTTCGCTTGATAAACTCAATTTCATTCCCTCTGGACTTCCGCCGCTGCAAACATCACATAGACTTGGTATGCCATGTGTTTTATTTCCTTTAAACTGCGAGGAATTAAATGTAACGTTATATCAGGGTTGCAAATTCATGGAAAATTTTAATTGCCTTCGTTATGTTTAGATGTTTTTGCAAATAAGTTATGTTGTTTTTTTATTTTTCTTTTTGCAGGGGAGGATCAGCCTTTTAACCGCGGTGGTTCCAGTGCAAGGCTGGCATCTGTTGGCATTCTACGGACTCCGAGATCTCCCGGAGGCAGTGGCTTTGAAAATGCTGAGGATTCTGAGGATGACGGTACAGAGCTTGCAAATGAAGATGATATGGATTTCAGCTATGAGGACATTGATTCTTCTGCTAATTTTATGAATGTATGTTCATGTGTGGTTTCTTTTTAGTATTTCATGCTCAACATGCATACATTTTATTTTGGTATACTTATGCTTAGTTTATGGAATTGTTTCAGATGTTATATCAACCATACAACACTACTTCATGTAAATTTAGGGAACAGATGTTGCAGGTTTCTGATGCTTATAAGGGGTTTCAGACTTTATATATTTTTTTCTCGCGAGAGATTTGTTGAAGCATATTTTTAATACTTTATTCTGCTTGTTTGGAATACGCGTAGTATTACTTTTATTAGCATATTTTAATACTTCATTCTCCTTGTTTGGAATACGTGTATTATTACTTATATTAAACGGAAAAATTATAGTTTTATTTGTTACCTAGCCTGATGCTACTATATTTGACTAGACATAAATGATATTGTCACCTTGCCGGAAACATATTGATAGCCAATTGTTTTACTTTTGGAATTTGAAAATGAAGCTTTCGTAATTAATGCAATATCTTTTTGCAAATGGATTTGCAGGATGTTGATTCTAAAATTCAAAATTCTTCTGCTGTTCCATTCAGAACTGATCTTGTGAACTTTGTTCAAGATCAAAATTGTCGAGCTAGTATAAATGTAGTGAAACCTGGTATCGATGTGCATGGCAAGGGAAAGGTAGATACGGCTTCAGCACAGATAACAGGGCATGATACTGCTTTGCCCAATGTAATATTGCCTCTGAGAACTACATTGCATGGTATTTCAACTTTTAGTCTTTGAGAATTTCACTGGACCTTTGTCTAGGTTTGGTTGTTCTCAAATTTTCTTGAAATTTAAATTTGAGGAAACATGCTTGACAAACCTTGTTTTGGAACTTATGTTTTTTAGAGTCAACAACCATAGAAGATGAGGAAGTGCGGAAAATGCTTCAAGAGTGTTTGGATCTGCGAAAAAGTTATGTTTATACTGAAGAAGTTGCTCCATGGTTGAAGGAACCTGTCCCTGAACCTTATGCATCAGAAGTGAATATTGATCCATTTCACTTTGAACCTGTTGAAGCAAGTACAGTGAGTTATTTTTGCTTTTTAATTGTATTTAGAAATGAGAAGTTTTGTTTCAACTTTGAACATGATACAGTTGGGGCAGGAGTTGCTTTATGGTAAGCAAGTGGCACCTTCATTAATTTTGTTAATCTAATCTTGGATGCTAATTTTTTCATTCATGCAGCATCACTTTAGGATGGAGGATGGAGTCGTACACGTTTATGCAAGTGAAAATGGTAGGTACTACATAGTAACTCATGTTGTGGTCTTAGTAATCTCTAATTACTTTAAACTACTGCTTATACCTGGAAATACATGTAACAATATTCCACCAAATAAGAAGATATCATATTTATCCACTCAAGGAGTTAATTTATGTTGGACCTCTATACAGAGCTACATGTGCTAAATAATACTGTTGGAATTAGGGCTACATACTCCTTACTACAGGTTGCACCAGAAAGAAAATAGTTCTTTAGGCTTGAAATCATCTTCTTTACAATATGAGTGTGAGGAATCAGCTGTAGCAGAAGGATGCCCAAACATAAGCAAATAATTGCAGTAGAAACACCAGATGCATATCAAGCAGAACGAAAGTGAATAAAGTATTGTTATCTATGTAGAACTTGCTTATGTTTTCTTATAAACTTTATCAAGCTAAAATCAATACTTTGAAAATAGTAGGTCTTGGAAATAACCATGAATCAAGCATAGAATTCTACCCTAACTGTACAACATTGTTCTATATTATGCCATTTTTTACTTAGCTTAGGCTTTTTCTAGGAGATTATATAACAAGGCATCTGTAAATTTTGGAACGGCAATCTATCCCTTTATTTAAAATGGCAATATGATGAATGCTGATATATGATTACTCTTTTTGATTGATTACTTACGTCAACTGTGAATTTCTTTCAGATACTGTAGATCTTTTTCCTGTCGCAAATTCAACCACTTTTTTTACTGATATGCATCACATTCTGAGAATTATGTCTATTGGAAATGTTCGCTCTGCATGCCACCACAGGCTACGGTTTCTCGAGGAGGTATTGTTAATCAAACCTTTTAGGTTCTTGTTTGTCTTGACACAATTTGGACAGTTTTTATAACTTGTATTTGGAAAATACACAGAAATTCCGGCTCCATTTGTTAGTAAAGGCAGATAAGGAATTTTTGGCTCAGAAGGGTGCCCCTCATCGTGATTTCTATAACATCCGAAAGGTGGATACACATGTGCATCATTCTGCTTGTATGAACCAGAAGCATCTTCTGCGTTTCATCAAGTCAAAACTGAGAAAAGAACCTGATGAGGTATATATTTAACCCCCTTATATTTCTAAATATTAGCTTGTTGATTAAGCCTTAATTTTTTTACCTTAGAAAATGAGTCACAATAAAGGCAGTTCTATGTATTGGTGCTTCTCCTTACTTGCTAATTACTTCTTTTTCTCAGGTTGTTATATTTAGAGATGGAAAGTACATGACACTTAAGGAAGTATTTGAGAGTCTGGACTTGAGTGGGTATGAATTACTACTATTGGTCTCTATCTATCAGAAATTCAATTATTTCTACTGTCCTATGCTCTCAGTTGTCATAATGCCTGTGAATCACTGTAGGTATGATTTGAATGTGGATTTGTTGGATGTTCATGCTGATAAGAGTACCTTCCATCGATTTGACAAATTCAATCTCAAATACAATCCTTGTGGGCAAAGCAGACTTAGAGAGATCTTCTTAAAGCAAGACAATCTTATCCAAGGTTTGGCTATTTGATTTCAGTTAATTTCTTACCATATTTTTAACTCTGTATCTTGTTAAGGCTATCAAGTCAAATCTTTTTTTTTTTTTTTTGATAATTTTTTTCTTGTTGTATTTTGCCGTTGGATATACATACTGAACTTAAGGTCTTTACAGTATTTTAACCAGCTGAATTAGGTTCATCTGGTGTGATTTATGCATGTAGAACTTTTATAAGTAGAGTTTTTAACAAAAAGTGGCTAGACGTTGGTTGTTAATTGCTAAGCTGTTTTAGGTTGGTAGAGTTTCTTTTGGGTTTAGAGCTTTTGAAGTGCTTTCATTGTAATAAATTATCAAAATGGTATAAAAAATGTTTCCTTTAATATATATCGATATAGCTAAAAAAAAATATATTTTTTTAATTTTTTTTATTTCATGCAATTATTTGTCTTGATCATAGAGTGATGAATCATCAATAGTGCTGTAATATGTCAAAGAAAGTGTTTTTGAATGTGGTTTCAATATAAAGAAGAGTATAGTATAATTTATAAAATAATATGAGGGTTTTTTTTTATTGTTTAAAATAAGAAAGCTCGAAAAAAAATTACCGGAGGCCTCAAAAGTGCAAGTTGTGCAGTCATATGATATGTAAAGAATTGGAAGAGCTTATTAATCGATCATATCAAATGAGTGCTTAAAAAAAGTTTTCTGTGCTGACTGTTGGGGGAACCTTTCAGGACGATTTTTGGCTGAAGTGACAAAGGAAGTTTTATTAGATCTTGAAGCTAGCAAATACCAGGTATCTATCTGAGTACACTCACATATGTATGTGGGAACATGCACTTAATTTTCTTTTTCTTCTTTCGTTTTTTCTATTGTTGCTGCTTTTTTTTTTTTCCTGAATAATGTGACAGATAGTCATGCTAGTGATATAGTTTTCTTGGTGGCCTATGTCATTGCTTGAAAAGAAAACCTTGAAATTGCAAATGTCATATTTTACTTCTAAGGGCAATTTATTCCTAGTTTTTGTCCAACTTTGCTTATATTTCATCTTATGCAATTAATATGAGCTAAGCAATCAAACTTCTATCCACCCATTGTAAATGTTAGGGTTATTTTACTCTTTAAATTTACTTTATTTGGTTCCTTCATGTTTACGGACATCGTAAAACTTTAGTTAAGGGCTTAGAGTTTGCAAGTAATTGTTGTTTGGCGCTTATATCTTGTAGCATTTGGCTGATATATTTTATCCAAACACCTATAAAATTTTAGTGGACATTTATTGTTAAAAGAAATTTTTATTCCTTGAGTTTCTACCAATTTTCCTTACTGTAAACAATCGGTATCCTTATTAATTTTTTTGAATAGCTTTATTTTAACATGTGGTCTCTTTGAATATTTCCCACTTTTGATCCAAAATCGCTAGTGAATTTTGGAAGTCTTCTTGTTAGTTTTATTGAGATAGATTATTAGTGAATGAATCATAGGTTCCTCGTTTTGTTGTTTCCAGATGGCAGAATACAGAATATCTGTATATGGAAGGAAACAAAGTGAATGGGACCAGCTAGCAAGTTGGTTCGTTAACAATGAAATTTATAGTGAGAATGCTGTTTGGTTAATCCAGGTACTTGCTATACTATTTGTTATTTGTTTGATGTTACTTCTTTTATCATAGTTATTATATTAGCATATTGTGATTATATTTTCAGTATGATTTTTTTTTTCAAAATTTTCATTTTTACATGTTTTCTGAAATATCCAAAGTAGATGCAATACTATTTGAATATCCAAAGGGTCATACTTGTGTACATTGGTTGCATCTACTTTGGTGTCTTTTATTACGTGTTTACTTATAAAAATTGCATTGGTTAGAGATTATTCTAGTGAGAAGTGCATCATTTAAATTGGAGGTACAAGGAAGTTTGAAAGTGAGAATTTGGAACTCCGACGAAACATTTAGTGAGAAGTTTGTGAATTTACTATTTTTTCCTTTTAATTTTATGAAAACTACTTAATAAAATAGTTAGAAAAACCAATCCAGTATATAATTAAAATGTGTACAATTTTACTGTATACTTTTGCTAAACTATGAAATAAATTTTTTTGCTGTTTATTAAAAAACCATTTTTACTACTTGAAACTTCAAAATTTTGTTGGTATTACAAGTCTCAAGCATAGAGCATGACATACATATGTAAAGGTCAATGGAGGTCCGAAATTTGTCTGAAAATCACACAGGTCCCCTTGATTTTTGCCAAAAAAAATGTTGGTCTCAACAAAATTTGCTGAAAATTAATTTCATGAGTATTGCTTATAATTAGACAATACCTTACAGAGGGACAATGGATATACCTATTCATCATTGTGTCTAAGTTCATTTAATTTGACGTGTTCAAATAGGTGGTGAAGTTACTTATGGTCAAGGAAACTTGGATCACATGTCTGCTTGAACTGATGATGAATTCGACGTTTACAAGATGATAAAATTTGGGATATTATATCTAGAACTTTCTTGACTATGAAAGTTGTAGGATCTAGCGGTGGTATTTAGAACTTTGTGAACTTGAAAGAAAGGTTTGAGAATTTCTAGGTATAAAAAAAATTAAAATTTGTTAATTTGCATGAAAAGTATCTAGACCTTATGGTGTGTACTGCTCACTCACATAATTTGAAATTTCTGAGACTAGTTGATTACATGTTAGAAAAAAATAATAGAATGGATGACAAGTATGTTTTAAGTTGAAACATCCCACCACTCTTAAATGAATTTATATATTGCATAAATATCATATTATGCATCTGAGTTTTTGGTTGTTATTCGTAAGATTATTTCCTTGTTTTTCAGGATGTGGCTTGGATGAATTTTCATGTTGAGCTCTAAATGTTCTCCTATATTGTTTTAATTTTTGAATTCACTGTGCAGCTACCAAGATTATACAACATTTACAAGCAAATGGGAATTGTTAAATCTTTTCAGAATATTCTTGATAATATTTTCATTCCCCTCTTTGAAGTAACAATTGATCCAAACTCTCATCCTCAGCTTCACCTGTTTCTAATGCAGGTACGTTTGTTTGTCAATTTTATTTTGTGCAGGTCATATATTGAGAAACATTTAATATCAAAAAAAATTTAAATGATTTATTTGCTATGTTAGTTTCTATATATATATACAATGTGGGTTCTTTTGTCTATCTTTTTCTTTGTAAATATTTTAAATTGTTTAGATCTTTAGTAGAAGTAGGTAAGCAAATGCTAATTTGTTTCTCAATACAGGTTGTCGGTTTTGACCTTGTAGATGATGAAAGTAAACCAGAGAGGCGTCCAACAAAGCACATGCCTAAACCAGCTGAATGGACCAACGATTTCAATCCTGCGTACTCGTATTACGCTTACTACTGCTATGCAAACTTTTATACTCTCAACAAGGTTTGTGTTATATGCTTATTTACATTTAACATGTTTCATATGATTTTAGTGCTTCTTTCTTCTTCAACCAATTGGGTTCACCATCACTGGTATTTTTTAAATAACCATCATCATTCATTCTGTGCTTCTGTTTTCTTTCCCAGCTTCGTGAATCAAAGGGAATGACAACAATTAAATTTCGGCCACACTGTGGGGAGGTTATTGTCCACTTCTTACTGCTTATATATATGTATAGTGTAAAGTCACTGTTACAGTTATTAGTCTTGAATAAAAAACAATGATTTTTATTAATATAATAAGATATGCAGCTCTTTTGCTGTTTAAGTATATAAAGAAAAACAAAACATCCTGAAAAGCTTATAGTGTCTGAGGCCCAAAGCAAAGCTGTTAACTGGGCTTCGTCCAACACAACGTTAATGTCTTCATGCAACCATTTCCAAAGATCTTTCTATTTCTTTTTTATTTTCCTTAGCAAAAGCATGAAAATATTCAGTAAGAAGGAGCTACCTGATGTCAGAGTGAACCACCTTATTTTGCTGCCCGGATTAGTTCACACCACAAAATTAAAGTTGTGCTACAGTGCAAGAGATGATCTGCACTTTCCTTATACCTTCTGGACATAACACACACACCCCAAGAATAGCACACCCATATTAACTGTACCCTGAGCTAAAGCCTACTTTTCATGAAACTTTTAATTTCAAATCATTTGAGCCGGCTGGAAGGGGTGGTAACAATGATCACAAATTAGCTATTTAAAGAAGGATTGCAAGGGAGGAGATGTTTGATGGATGAAGACTCCAAACTCTCCTGTCCTCTCTTGCGCATTTGAGGAACTTCTTTGTGTTTATGTTTTCGTATAATAGTTGAAATGCCCATGATATTTATGACCTTTGCAGGCTGGAGAAATTGACCATTTGGCTGCTGGATTCCTTTTATGCAATAACATATCTCATGGGATTAATTTGCGGAAATCCCCTGTTTTGCAGTACTTGTATTACCTTGCTCAGGTTGGCTTCACATCACTAGGCATTTCCTTATTCTTCTTGTGGCTTTGGTTTTTGTCTTATACTCTATAAAACTGATGGTTATCACTTACCAAATTAAAATTGGGCATATGCATTGAATCATTTGTTGAATTTTATTTCTACTTGGAAGGTGATTGCCACGAAGCATGATATTATCATTGTAAACCTGTCTGTCCTTGCCTGTTGGGTTACTGGAACTTCTTTATTTGAATGAATTTTGGAAGGAGATTCCATGTTGCTAGAAATGTAAAATAGTACTCATCACTAGTATAACTAGGATTTTTTTTTTCTTTGACGGAGAGAGGGTTCCAGGTGAGAATGCTGCAGCACCTTTTTGCTCAATCATTACTTTATCTGTTAAAAGGTGAAAAATCTTAAAATTTGTATTTTTTTTTTTTTTTTAATTGTAGTTACTATTAATTTTTTTGGTGGGGTGTTATCAGATTGGATTGTCAATGTCACCACTGAGCAACAATTCCCTCTTCCTCGACTATCATCGCAATCCATTTCCTATGTTCTTCCAGCGTGGCCTAAATGTTTCGCTTTCATCTGATGATCCTTTGCAAATTCATTTAACAAAAGAAGCTCTTGTGGAAGAATATAGTGTAGCAGCAAAGGTATGTTTAGTGTTTACATATTTTGTTATTCATCACTTTATGTATTCTTATGATATTAATATTTTGTAGGTGTGGAAGCTCAGTGCTTGTGACCTATGTGAGATAGTAAGGAATTCCGTTTATCAATCAGGATTTTCACACATGGCAAAGGTGAGGATCTTGAAAAACAGCAATTTCACACCTTTTGGCAGTTTAAATTTAATTTCTAAAGAAACACCGAGCTATTTTTCCCCATGATATGCGATGCAAACTTCATTTTGCTTTTCAAAGAAACAAGAGAAAAGCCTTTAGATACAATTGATGGAAATCAACATGCCCTAACTAGTAACAAGATTTTACAAACATTTTCCATGTGTTAGTTTATTTTTACTTTGAGTTTTGAGTTTATTGATTAGATAAAGTCACATTCAGAGCCAAATGTTCTATATGACAAGTTATTATTATTTTTTTCTTGTTTTTCTTCTGACAGTCGCACTGGCTTGGTAATAACTATTATATCAGAGGCCCAGAAGGAAATGATATTCATAAGACAAATGTACCAAACTTGCGAATTGCCTTTCGACATGATGTAAGTTTTCAATTCCTTTTGTGTATTGTAAAATGTATGTATATCTTTTATAGCCCTCTAAGATCAAGTTTTGCAGACATGGAAGGATGAGATGCAGTATGTATACTTGGGAAGAGCCACATTTCCTGAAAATATAGACCCTTAGTGGAATTGAAGTCGGAGAATGAAGCATTACAGTAAACACAAGTAGAGTTTCTATGTTTAGTCAGTAGTACTTTCAGTATCCCAAAATGGCTCAGATTTACCAAATTCATGGCACACAGTGAGACTCAACAAAGGATAGAGCTTATGAAGATCCTGCATTAACAGACATAATTTATAGTAGCATTTACAGGGAGACGGAATCTGACGATGCTATTTTCTGTAATATGCATTGTTTGTATACCCAATTTTAGGTTAATTTGAATGGTGTTTAGGCAGGCATCGGTAAGTCGCTGGTTTTGAATTGGAAATGAAGCGCTTTCAAGCTGAGGGGGGGTTCCATGTGAATATATGCTAGTGCAATACCTAATAATAAACCTCCAAATTTTATTAAAGTATCTTTTAGTTTCACATGTGGGTGAAACTTTGCTTTTCCTGTTGGTGGGTTTTTTAAGTGGAATGTCGTTTGGTTTTGTACTTTTTAAGTAAATGAGAGAGGTTAATAATTGGGCAAAGACAAATTTTGATAATTGCAGCTGCAAATATGTCACCAACTGGCGGCAAAACATTAGTCCAGTTGTTGTCTTTTATTATTTTCAAAAGTAAAACTCTTGTTGAAGTTATTGATAGTGCATGAACGATAAACCAACTAGTTTAACTTGACTAATGATTGCCCTTAAAGGCTAAATCCATTCAATTCTCTCGTGCTTTGTGGTTGTTTTTTACTGTGCAAACAAGTAATGCACAATGAAATAAACTATTTTCAATTAGATGAGTAATGAAAACCCCAACCCAAGATGGATATTAATATTAATAATATAAAAATTGATAAATAAATAACAACATGTGACTAAGTTAAATATGAACAAAGAAAACAGTGTATATATATGGTCTTCTTGTGTAAATAATCATAAAAAGTTGCTGTCAAATCTCAACACTATGTTTAGTAATAGTTATAGTTGGGCTTATAAAGTAGACCCAACTAATACTAAACACTAACACACATACACTATCAATCAAACAAACGACAAAGCCTAAACCCCATATACATTTCTCTAGTCTTCAGTCTTCGCTCTCGCTCTCGCTCTCGCTCTCCCCAAAACCCATCCGCCGCTTCCTATCCCAAACGTATTCTCTACCAATCAACCACCACCACCGTCCTTTCTCGGTGGTGCCTGCATTCGCCATCGAACCCTACCTTACCCTACCCCCCTTCCCGATAATGGCGGCCAACGCTGCTCCCTCCGACCTTTCTGACGGCCCTGTCCTTAATGTTATCAACAAACGTCTCCGTGCCCTCCGCAAAAAATTAAACCGCATCACCCAAATGGAAGACGCCCTTTCCCAAGGCAAAACCCTCAACAAAGAACAAGAGGATGTCCTCCGCTCTAAGCCCCAAGTCACCTCTCTTATCGACGAACTCGAGAAGCTTCGTCTTCCTTTAGCATCCGCTGTCTCCGAGGAACTCGCCCTTCATACCACCAACAACAACTCATCCTCACCTCCACTTAACCAACCCGACGCCGTAATTAACCAACCCCTACAAGTAGATAACGATGTCGTTTTGTCTGATCTGCTCAACTTGCTGTATTTCGGGTCTTTGTTTGATGTGAAGTCGCAGAGTGATTTCACCGCCACTATGTTGACCAGAACGCACGAGAGAGGCTGTTGTTTGACGTACGATTACGTGACTGATGACGCTACTGATCTGCTTGGCGAGAGGGATTTAGATATGATCTCAATGCTCAGTGGATTGTTGGTCTCGCGACCAATTGACTCGAGCTTGTCTCACAAGAACGCGTTGCAGCGCTGTATTGAGCACGCCAGGCTCTGGCTTGCGAACGCTGACCAGCCTATTGAGCCCAATGCTAATGTCACTTGTAAAGTTTCAAACTTTTGTGCTCTTTTCTAGGTTTTGTTTTATTTTCTTCGCCTGATTTTGGTTTTTGGGTTTCTGTAGATGCAGAATTGAGGGAAAGGCTTAACAAGATTATGGGTTCAGATTATTTTACGACCACGCCGGAGATGAAAGCGCCTGTGGAAATGGCTGCAGCAGCCAATTATGGCTCTTTTCAGGTGCCAATACATGGTTCTGTTGTTCCAGTTTCAGTGCCAGTGCAGGTGGAAGGTTCAGCTGTACAGTATGAGGAGAAGGTATTGCTTAACTTATTTAGTTTTCCTTTATGAAAATAATTGTCTGTGGAGTTTTGGTATAGTGCTCAGACGTTCTATTCATTGATTGTAATTTTTCTTTTTGGTTACTTCTATTCATTGTTATTGTGTTTGTGTGATAGGATAAGGTTTTTTTTTTGGTTGGTTAATGTGGTGCTGTATGTTTTGGTCTTGTTCAGTGAAGCTTTTGTTCCCAAGTTACATTAGGGCATGATGAAAGTTTGTGGAAATTATATTTTCTGCCACAAAGTTAATCCTTGAAAGAAGCCTATATGTTGTTTTCTATCACCTAATTGTGGTTGCTGCTGGCTTGCCTTGATATTGACTAGATTACAACTTGATTCATTTCTCATCTATAAGTGTGCAAAAATGGGTAAAAGAATTTTTATAAGTACTTCTTATAGAGTGGAGATTGTTAAGTACCTCGTATCTTTTTCAAACTAGACATGTAAAAAGGATAATCAATTCTGAACCACTTTGTAAATAGCTTTTTGGTACTGTTGAGGATGGAACTTTTGACATTGTCTTATTTTATGACATATTTGTTGACTTCTTATAGAGTGAGATTGTTAAGTACCTCGTATCTTTCTTTCAAACTAGACATGTAAAAAGAATAGTCAATTCTGAACCACTTTGTAAATAGCTTTTTGGTACTGTTGAGGATGGAACTTTTGACATTGTCTTATTTTATGACATATTTGTTGAAGTACATGTTGAACAAGGTTTTTCTATAGCCTGTTGTGTGTTGCATTGTCAGCATTGAACTGCGATATCTCTGTAAGATATGTTCAAAGTTTCTATCTTGTAAACATGGGTGTGCCGAGAGATTTGTGGTGTGGTCTCTGTAGATCTGTTTGAAAAATCTATTCAAACCAAATTCTCCCTACACTAGTGTGAGTGTCATTTGATCTGAAGTCCTCATTTACAACTCCAAGAAATCGAGCCAATTGAAATTGCCAGTACTAACAGTGTTGAGTATTAGTGTTTTGTACAATTATTCTTGCTATTGATACTTAAAGAAATAAGAAGTGTTTGAATATTTATTGGCTTGTTTGGTAACGTTCTCATTATTTCCCTTTTCTTGTGATCCTCCCATATTGCCCATTTACATTGTTGATTGCTTATTGATTTAAGGAGAGAAGTGATCATATATGAACATGAATGGTTTTGCATGGATTGACTGTTGAAGTTGATCCCAACTACTTTGGGATTGTGGTTTAATTGAGTTTGAGTTGGGTTGTCTTGGAGTCATTTCATTTATTTTTTTAGTGTACTTGTTAAGATCTAGCTTTTCACATAAATGCATGAAGAAAAGGAATGACAAGAAATCTCCAAAGTTAACCCTTAGAAAACTCAATATGCAGCTTTCCAGTTTTCTGGCCGAAATTAAATTGCATGACCTTAATCAGTACATTTTTGCTGTCCTATATAATCTAGCATAATTACTTTTGTCTGTGTATTTATATTTTCCAGCTTGGTAAGGGAAAACACATATAATATTGATTTTAAGGGCCACAAATTTTGTGTATCCAGTTTTTGAGAGCTCTTTCTTGAAAAAAGAAATTGTTAAAGCGTGGACTAATTGCTTATCATTCTAGTAAGAAGAGAACGGAAAATACTTTGGTGAGTGTTTTAATTCATCTGTCAAGGATCAAGGAAAAGTGCAACTGAAAGTTAGGTCATGGAGTAGTTTAATGCTGTTTAGTAAGCAAGTGTCATGCTTGGCTTAGATTAAACTGAGCAAAAAGTTGAAACTATAATTGTCTAAGAGAGGTTGAAGGGATTGCAGATGGTATTTTGGATAAGTTTTGAAGGTTCCCTCTCTCTTATTTGTTATGCTGGTGATTCTATTGCTTGGTTGTGTATGATAACACAACATTAAAACTACAATTTTGAGCTATCCAATTAATTTAACACTTAAGATTGTTTTGCGTTAACTTTTGACAATTTAGGGTCTCGTGATTCCAGGGCCTTTTTTATGTCTTGAGTCTTTAGTTATTTCTCATTTTTAAGCTGTCTATATAGATATAGTGTGGACTGCATGCTCACTTCTTTGTAACACTTTCCGACAGTGGTTTTGCCCATGGTATAATAACTTTCTTCTAAGAACCATCCAAAATTGAGGATGCTGTTATTTTTGTTATAGATTGGACTTCCTTTCTCGAAATGGAACCAAAATCCTTGGATGCTGGAATATTATGTTTAAACGGTGATGAGTCAGGTCCTGTGGGAAGTCTAACCATTCAGTTGTGTCCAAATATTTGTGCATATTCTTACCCAGTGTTATGAAAAAGATATACCATGCTGAGTGCGGATTGAAGAAATCGGATTCCTTGAAATTTTGTCAATGCTTTCACTATCTGTTTTTTCATGTTTCATGGGCTTATGATGACTGGTTCAACTATTATTCATGTACTTGTATGCGCATGGTTAAATTATTTGAACATAGCCATTGTCTTGCAATCTAGTTATTCATTTTTTAAAATTTATTCTGTTCATACAAATGCATATTTTTCTGTGTATGCACGTGCATGTTAGATTACCTATATATTTATGTTATTTGCAAGTTACAGTTTGTACTCTTCGGTTTCCTCATGATGTGACCAATGCATTTTAATTATCTGTGGCATTTATGAGGCATATCTCAGTTCTTGCATGTTTATGCTTTTGTAGAATCACTTGTTTCCTTTATACTTTCTGATTTCTCTCTTGAATTATATGTTTTTGGCTTTAGCTATGCTTAAGAAGTTTTGTTATACATCTGGTCAGGTTTCTAATTTTTACAGCATTTATGGTTTAAAGCTTTTATTGAATTGATATGGTTTGCATAACTTTTTTTCTTTATATAGTAAATGTTACAGTTTGCAAATCTAGTTGCATAGATTATTGAATAGTATTGAGAGGACAAATTAAAACGCAATTTATCCTAAGCATTTCAATCAGACAGTTGCTGGTTGTTCACCCAAACAGATCTTTTATTTTAGCCATAATCACTTTTTACTCAATCTGGGCTGTTATTTTTCACGTGACTTGTGTTTTGATGAGTTATCTGTGCATTTACCTTCACAAACTTTCTCCCTGAGAGTTCTATTTTTGTATGCTGTGTTTGTGTTTGGTGGGCACTTCTTAACATCATGGGAACAGTCTAGTGTTTCTTAAATCTTTTGGATGTTTCCTGGTGGAGATCCTTCTGCAATGATTAAGCTGAAGAGAATGTGTTTCTGTCTTTGCTGGTTTTCTTTCTTTTTTTTTTTTTTTTTTTTTTTTTCCATAATCTCAAGAACCGAAAGTGTATTGGTTCACTTATATTTAGACATATATTGGTTCACTTATATTTAGACATATAATAAATTTTATTCTCTTTTCAGGATGAAGACACCATGAATTATCAAGAACATGAAACTGGGGATAATCAATCTAGTCCTGCTGAGGAACTTCAAAAGGTGCTTTTAGTTAGCCATGAGATAAACTTTTTCCTGTCAATTTTTTTTCTTCTTCCAATCTGATTGAATTTGGTTGGATTCTGCATTGCAGGATGAATTGGAGACAGAAAACCTTCCAGAAGGTGTCTCAGTCCAAGAAGAACAGGTCAAAGACGAGGCAGAGTTGGAGCAAAATCATGGAGATGGAGAGCCTAAGGAGCAACAACAGTATGTTCCCCGAAGACCCTATCAGAATCAAAGAGGTGGTCGCGGCGGTGGTGCTGGTGCTGGTGGCCGTAGGGGCTATTCAAATGGTCGTGGAGGTCGTGGCAGTGGCAGAGGAGGTGGAGGCTACCAGAATGGCCGCAACCAATATTATGATCAGCCTGGTAACTATTATCCAAGGAACTACTATAACAATAGGGGAAGGGGAGGCAGGGGTGGTGGGCACCCTTACAATAACCATGGTGGGGCAGTTCAAGGTGGTTATGCAGCAGCTGACCTTGGTGTGAAATCATGATATCATCCCTGGTTAGGTGTCTATAGGGTGTCTGATTACTAGCTTATGTGGTGGGTGGTAAAAATGTTCTTTTCCTTTTTGAGACTTGCATGAAACATGAAACATGGTTTTAATGTGGGTTGATGTCTCGTTAAAAGCCCATCCAGGTTACCCCTTTTATTTTTGTAGTTGAGTTAATCGAGGATATTTATCAAATGGAAAACCAGATAAGAGTTGGGTAATTATTTTTACCATAAAATTTCTTGAAGTATTCACGATTGGATTTGGTGCCAACTAATCATCTTAAAGTGGAACTTCCATTCAATCTTATAATCCGTTTTCTGAACATAAAGCGGTGACTAGGGGTGTAGCCGAGCCGAGCCGTTCGCGAACGGCTCGAGCTCGGCTTGAGAAAAGCTCGAGTTTTGCTCGGCTCGATTTGAGCTGAGCTCGAGCTGCTCAAGTGCCTTTCGAGCCGAGTCCAAGCCACCCAGTGCTCGGCTCAATAGGCTCGTGAGCCTCCATGGCTCGAAAGGGTATGAGTGTAAGTTTTTTAAATATAAGGTGTAAGTTTTTCAAGTATAGGGGTGTCTATGTAATTTATTATTTTACATATAAATTGTTTATTCTAAAAACCCTAGCACATTTTTCATCACAATCGCACTTCTTCTCCTTTCTTTTCTTTTTTCTTTTCTCCTTATTTCCATCACAGCCGCACTTCTTCTTTCCTTCTTCTTTCTCTTTCCTTCTTCTTTCCTTTAGCTCTTCTACCTCAAATCTATGGCATTACAAATCTTGTCTTACTCTCCCTTCTCCAAGCTGTTTTTTCTTCTTAAAAAATGAGACTGTTGCTCTTACATTATCGTTAAGGTTTTGAAGAATCTAGTCGGTTAGCTTTAGATTGTTTTTTTTTTTTTTTTTTTTTTTTTAAAGATTATTGGTGGATTGTTTTGGATTAAAGTCTGTTAAACGAGTCGAGCTCGAGCCGAGCTTCGAGCTCAGCAAATCATTTCAAGTCGAGCTTCGAGCTTGGTTTTTAGAGCTCGTCAAATCCAAGCTCGAGCTCAAGTTTGTTAAATTTTCTCGAACTGAGTGTCGAGTCCTATAGTCTTTGGCTCGGCTCTTATACACCCTTAGCGATGACCCTTGAGCCTCGTATATGAACTATGAAGAATCTATAGGTAACAGGACATTCAGGACGAGCATCTGGTCTGCTGTATGAAACGGTTTCAAACTGGCAAATCATACTTCAATTTGCGGATTTTTTTTGGTTTCAACTAGTAACATATGACATGTGGACCGCATATTGATATTTGTCGAAATCCAAGTTTGCGGCTGTGGCATTGGGTATATTACCTTTCCCTGTAATGATTGTGGAGATTAAGGGTGCATCAGAGAAATCATCAATCAAAGTCATACAGATACTGTCGTAATCATGTCTGCAACTTCGAATAAACGAGAAAACTTGAAATCAATTACAGAATGAGAGAGAATTAGAGTCTGAACCAATAAATGGTATGACAAAAACTTATGATCAACTGTAAAAAGGGTCTTGGAGCCAATTGGGTGTTTAACAAAATGACATATATAGTTATATACAACGAGTAGTCTTACACGGACAAAGACTTTTTATTTATTTTTTCTCATAAACGCGATGTGTCATCTTATAATGGGTTTGGTTTATCTAACAATAAGTCATATTTATCCAACAATGAGTCATGTTTGATCAAATACAAATTAACCAATTACAAACTGTTACTTTATATTTATGGAAGAAATTAATGAAAAATATGTATTTATTAATATACCACTGAACTCAAACAAGTTAAATCAATAAATTCCTGCATGCATGGTCCATCATGTTAAATCAATATATTCCTGCATGCATGGTCCATCATGTCATTGTCTTAATTAAGAATAAGATGCTAGATAATGACTGCACTAATAATTAAAAAAACATACCAATAACATCAATTGAGGGCGCTCAGAATGTCAGAACTACGATTCTACTGCCGACCTCAAATGTCGTATTGGCTTTTGCTATGATCTTGTCAAAAGCATCTTTTCCTCTCTAATTTAACAAATACGGTTATCCCCGAAGGAATTAAATGTAAGAATGACCTCAAGTTTATAGCTTTTCAATTGTCACTATAACTTCTACCTCTACCTCTGCCTTTTTTTTTTTTTTTTTCTTTTTACTTTTCTTGTAAAAAGTTGGTTTTTAAGTGAACTATGATGGTTTCTCATTATCTTGCTATTGGCTATAATAAGAGTGTTACACAAGACCAGTAATGTTGTTGTTCTTGTACTTGAATATATAAAAAAAATAAGATGCTCCACTTTTAAATATAGGACCATTAGATATATAAAGGAAGATGCTCTCTCAGTGGCTACAAAATTAAAATGGCTTACGCATCTTCTATTTCTGCATATTTTCTATGTGCCTACGTACATTTACAAATCACAACTGTTATGGCCATTTCCCATTTCCCCATTCTCCTAATCAGTTGACTTCACTTTCCCCATTAATACATTATTTAAATGCCGTATTTGACATCATTTTATACTTGTCAACGTTTCTTTTTAACTAAGTTGTGTTTGTATAAATTCTTTCAAAAGATTAACTGCTCCTTTATTATCTGTCGACAACTCAAACATGTCGTAATGGTTATTACCTTCTATTAGTTCCTTAGTTCAATACAGCTAATAATTCTCACTAACTCAAATTGTTACAGGATGGTTTGATATGGTTAGATTCTCAGGAAAATTCATTACAAAATCAATAAAAAATTACGAACTCTAATGCGTTACAATGGATGGCCAGTAACAAAAGAATCCTTTTCGCAGAATCAAGCCGTATAATTTCATTTTATTTAGTCATTAATTCTTGCGGCCATGAGATTAAGATTATGAAGATAATATGCTAGAAGTATAGAACCAAATACCGACAATCATATATAGTTTTTAAAAAATGAATAGCCACTATCATGGAATCGAAGCTTGATGCGATCATGACAACATGAGTCATATAAAGCCATCCCCACCACCACACTCTCAACTCCAAACCAAATTCAATCTTCTCCTCTTGTAAGTTGTAAGCAACTTTTTCTTTGAGAAATTAATTAAGCACCAACTTAGCTTAATTTTTTTTCTTCTAAAGATGGGAGCAAACATGTCTGACTTCGAGAACCCACATGGATTTAGCCCTGTAAAAACCAACCAGCTTATAGAGTGTCATTCCAAGAACCAATGGAAGGCTCAATTTGATGCCAACAAAGAAACTAGCAAGCTGGTGAGTAGCCATTTCTTTTCTTTATATACATGGGAGTTATATTTGATTGTTTAATATTAAATGGTTTAACGTGGTTTTTGATTTTTTTGGTGAAGACGGTGGTTTATTTCACGGCTACATGGTGTGGACCTTGTAAATTCTTGGAACCGTATATCAAAGAGTTAGCTGCCAAGTATTCAGACGTCTTGTTTATCAAGATTGATATCGATAAGCTGGCGGTAAGTAATTAAAACTCTTAATTATATAAAATAGGTTGCTTGATTATCATGCTTATAATATTTTAATGGAAATGAACAGGCAGTGGCAAGGGAATTTGAGCTGATTGATGTGGTGCCAACCATGGCTTTTGTTAAGAAAGGGAAAGAAATTGATAGGGTAGTGGGAGCCAAAAAGGAAGAAGTGCAGATGAAGATTGAGAAACACAGGACATTTTAATTAGGATTTACAAATCTAAATGCTGCTGCCTTAAATTAAAAGCAAGGCTCTACAGACTACAAACAATAAGTGGCTGAAACTCATGGCCACCATCATCACAATTAACTCATCGCCATTTGCTTTGCTAAATAAAATTGTCATTTCTTTAATTTTCATATTATTGTAGCTGTAGTTTGTTGAAGCTATAGACTACAAACAATATGTATGTTTTACTATCATTCCTGCTTCTTGTAAGGATTTGATTAAGGATAATTAATACATTACTGTTTAATTTGCAATTTGTTTTTAATTAGAAACCAGAAACAAAATAAAATCTATAAGATATAATCCTGAAAATAATAAAGTGCAGATGGTTTTGTTGGGCGATTCCAACTCTCTTATATGTTATGCTGGATGTTGTAACTAAAGCCTAACTTATCAATCACACATACGCACAATCAAGAATCAAGAATCAACACCAGAGGTTTTACCGTGGTTCACCTATTCAATTTATATAGGCTACATTCATGTTGAGCTCCGGAAATAGAGAGCTCACTACACTAATCTTTAATTGAAAACATTTTACAATCACTCTAGATCAACCTAATTTGAGCAACCCTTAAACCAAACCAAATTGTAACTTCTAATCCTAGAGATATCCTCCCTGGAATCTCTAAACCTTGAGAGAGCTATAACCCTCACAGAGTGACAAGATCCTATCGCTCAATCTTTACAAGTCACACAAATTTGATTCAAGATCGTAAACTCTAATAGAGAACTCTCACTTGCTCAATGTCAAAAACGCACAAGAAGCCTCTACTTGAATCTGAATATTGAGCTGCTTTTATAGAGTTGATTGGAATTGATGATTACAGCCGTTGGATCTTTGTTTGATCAATGGTCTGAACTTATCCACACAAAATGACATCGCACCACTAACTCCAAAACGACGCAGCTTCAAGTCTTCACTCAACAATCTCCACTCTGAAGACTTGAAACTATATTAGTGCAGATTGCTCACAACCAAATCCCTCATCACTCTGGTCACTCCTGCCTATTTTATAAACAGTAAGTCCAAGCAGTGCTTGAACTTGGTAGGAGTGACTATCTTAGTGCCCATGTCTACTGGGTTGTCTTCTGTGTTAACCTTCTTCAAATCAATTGTTCCTTGTGTGACCAGGTCTCTTAAAAAATGGAAGCGCAAGTCCATGTGTTTGGTCCTTTCGTGGTAAACATGATTTTTACTTAGATGAATCGCGCTTTGGCTGTCTGACTAAATAATCTCTTTCCCATTAGTCAAACTTGCCTCAGACATAATTCCCTTCAGCTATAATGCTTCTTTAAACACATCGACAATTGCCACATACTCAACTTTAGTCGACGAGAGAGTCACAATAAGTTGTAGTTGAGTCTTCCAGCTTATGCCGTTGCCTCCAAGGGTGAAGTAGTAAGATGGGAATATGTTACGTTGTTGTAAAAAATGCAGCAGTCTGTTGCAAGCTGTATAAATATTCTTAGCATTTCAATTTGTCACTATTGTATAAAGAAAGAAAGAAAGAAAGAAAGAAATGCCTCCAGGAATATTCTTTTTTCTGTAAAAGAGTTGGTTCTTGAGTGGGTATGAAGAACTCAAATTCATGAGAGAAAACATTCTGATTATTTCCAACCCCACAAAAAATATTTACGTTAGAATATGATAAAAAATTTCTGTCTTTAAGAGGTTAGCATGGAGTGTTCTGTTCTGTTATAAGAGTGTTCGATAGGACCAGTATTTTAAAAGAATATAAAAGATGCTCCATTTTTTACATAGAGGATCATTAATTATATAAAGGAAGGAAGATGCTTTCCCAGTAGCCACAGAATTAAGGGTAGAAGATGGTTAGATTCGTCGGTGGGCAGCAGCAAGAGCAACAGATTAAAAATTAACCAATTTTATTTAATTAATTCTCAAACACGTTGCATTTTTTAATGCACCCACTCTCAACTCATAAGATGCTCCATTTTTGCATATAGGACCATTAATTGTATAAAGGAAGAAGCTCTCTAGTAGTCACATACTTTTATGAATTTGTTCAGTCTTTTAGAAAAATATTGAAAAGCATTAATTTAAATGTGTATTCAAAAAATAAAAATGCAGTGGACATATTTGTTTCAAAATATTATTTTATAATAATTATTAATTATACTTTTTGCATTATTTTATTATTTATTCAATATTAATAACTTTATAATTTATTAATAATTTGATTAAATATGTACTCGTTACCCCTTTTTGTGAATTTTTTAAAGTTTGCAATTAAAAGTAAGAAACCAATGTTCACATTATGTGTGTGTGTGTATAATGAAATATTAATAGAAGTACCTATATATAGTGAGTATATGACTTAAATTATGTGTGAGAATTGGCAATTATTGTAATTTTATTGAGTTCATATAAAATATGATTTATACAACTAAGATACTACTTAATTAACAACAACAAAAAATAATAATAATTTATCATGATAATTTTACGGCAACATCAAAAGTTATATTAATAATTAATCTATTAATGATTTACACACTAATTGTTATATAATGTTTAATGAAATTTTTATATTGTTTTTCAACATATATATGTATAATAACAAATAAAAACTATGGCTCTATGTATGAGAGTCTATAATTTTAGTTTTGGAACTCTTTAAAATTGATGAAAAAAAAATATGTGATTGCATTTAGAAAATGGAGTTGAAAGTTGAAACTTAAAACAAATTAAATAAAATCTAAAATAAATAGAATTGAATTCGAAGCTAACAAAATCGAGTACTATTAACATTTTATTTAATTTTTTTTTAAAAAAAATTGATTGATATATAAAATAAAACCCCTAAAATAAAAAAAATATTGGACTCAAAATCAACAAAATTGGGTACCATTAACATTGGACTTGAAATATTCAACGTGCAATTTAATCCATTAATAGTATTTAAAACTAAAGATAACGTAAATGAAACATACAATTTAAAACTTGAATATTGTAATCTCAAACTTGAAACTATATATATTTGATACGAAAAAAACAATTAAATTGAAACTAATAATATGTTACTTGAAACATTTAACGCAATTGAAATCTTGATAATAAAAATGATGCTATTAACATAACATGAAACTTTTTACATTACTTCAAAATTTTACAATTCCGAATAAATTAATTTATTATTTATAAAATTATTTTCGTTATCTTTAAAAAATGAATTTTAAATATATTTAATATTTTCAATTAAAAATTAATTAAAAAAAAAAAAGAATAAACTATATGAAATTGTCAACGTATTATATGAATATTTTAACATCAAATTTGTAACTATATGAACTTGATGCAAATAAACATTTAAATTGAAATGTAAAATGTAAAACCTAAAATAAATAACATTGACACCATTAACATTGTAATTGAAATACTTAATATATTTATTGAAACATATAAATAGAACTTGAAATGTAAAATAATATATTTGCAAGTCAAAATGTAAAACCTGCAATTATTAACCTTAAACTTGAAAATTGAAGGGATTTGGAAACAAAAACGTTATATTTGAGACTAACAATTCACAGTTAAAACTTTTAACATTGATTTGAAACCTATAAATAAAACTCAAAACCAAGAGCAATATATATGAGATCTATAACACAGAACTTATTACTATAAACATTGAACGTGAAATTTGAGAGACTTGATACCAAATATTTCGGGTTAGGAAACTAATACTAATAATGTAAATATTAATTGAACCTGTTGTGCAGGAAAATCCGACCTACCTTGAGCCCAAAAAGGACGCTGAGGATCCTAGCTCGCACACCACACACAATCATTCGAGCAAGAAGTTTTCTTGAGACCCACGATAAAACTTGTGACTAGAAAACCAAGTGTCAACAGGTTAACACAAAGCGCAACACCTAACAAGCTTGCCAGACCGCATGAGCACCACATGTAGTACATGCAGTTGCTTGGCCTACATCACTAACTCTCTGACAAACTTCGATTAACCACAATTGTAATCACCACTAAACACAATATGGCCTAACTTCCTAGATCGCCCAATTGGTGTTAGAGCAAACAACAATCATTTCGCTGACGCCAACATACACTAAATACCATTATTGAGACTCCTATAAATACCAAGTTGCAGTCCCGAAAAAGGGGGTTCGAAGGTCCAGAGGAAAAAGGGCTTAGGAGTAGAGAAAAAGTAGGCAATCAGTTATAGTCATCTCACTGAGATAACCTCTGTAATCATTCACTAATTCCTGTTGAATTTTCTTAATTCTTGGTGCGAGTACAATTTAGTGTTAACAACTTTAATAGATTGGTGTGAGTACAATCTTGGTGACAATGTTTATGTCAAGGTAACTTCTTAATTCTTTAACTTCCGTCCATTGAAAGTGTTTCCATTGTGTTCATATGTGAGAAGCACAAGCACATGCTAACATTATAAAAATTATATGTAAACTATATTTAATGGGGCATATGGATGTTTGTCAAATATTCCATGCAAATCAACTAAAGAACATAGCATGCATATATGTTAGTACAACTAAAAGAGTACTGAACGACAACAGACCCTTGAAATCTTAATAAAAGAGTTAAAAGATCAATAACTTAGTACTTATAATTAGACCTGGCAAAACGGGTCTGGACTCGCGGGTCAACCCTAAACCCGGATAAAAAATATAGGGTGTGGGTCTTTATTATTAAACTCGTTTTTCTTCTACCCGTACCCGGCCCAACTCGTTTTGCCAACGGGTCAAGCGGGTACACCTGCGGGTGCCCGCAGGCACCCGTTTGTTTTTTTTCCTTTTCCTTTGTTTTTTTTCCTTTTCCTTTTGCTTTTGCAGGGATACCCTAAATTCTAAATTGGGTTTGGCCATGTTTTTGCCCCAAATCGCAAAATCCCTAACTCTCAAACTCATTGTCGCCGCTTCTCCTATCTTTGTTTCTCATCAGCACAAAAGGACTCTGCAAATAAACCTAACAACAAAACAAAAACATAAATCACACAAATTCAAAAATCTAAAGAAAAAATTCAATCGAACAAAAACAAAAATCCAAAAACCCAACGGAAAAATTCAATCAAACCTGGTGATTAAAGTCAGATGATTAATTCTATCTGGTGATGCGATCGAGGATGCGTTGCAGCCTACAGGGCAGCAGGTGGCATGTGGGATGTGGGGAGTGGAAGTGGAGGTGATTAAAGTCAGAGTTAGGTTTTGGTTGGGATGAAGACTGAAGAGTGGAGAATCTGCGACAGAAGTTTCAAAAACTAAAGAGTATAATAGTTTTTATAAAGTAAAGAATGTCACTGATCTGGTAAACTGCAACGTATGTTGATCTGAAGTTCTAATGGCAGAGACCCGCTACACATCTCTCAAAATAGACCAACCTTTTCTAATTATATCATTGATCTTAACATCAATCAACTTTTGAACGTTTGGAGGGCAAAGCTCCGCTACATAGCTGTTTAGTTTTGTAGCTAGACTTGACTTCTCAAGCCCCTCTTCAGGTAAGTTTCCCATCAGAAGAAGGAAAGGATTTCGTTTGAGCTCAAATTTCTGCAGAATCACAACATTCAAAAGTTTGTGATGTTTTCAAGGTCTTTAACCAATAATTTTTTGTTGTAAACCGTGTCAATGGTATGATTATACAAAAATTAAAGAAGCCATACCATACTCAGATCTGTTCAATCTTTGCCTGTTTGCAGAGTCAATTCATTCTCAAACTGTTGCTTTTCTTCTGTAAATTTTTTCTTTTTTCATATTTTTGTATGTGGGGTTATTTGGTTGATAAGGAATGAAAGGAAAATCAATGAAGTTTTTTAATCTTTTTCTTTGTTAGGTTCTGGGTTTCTGTTTGGCTGGTGAGAAAACTTGGGAGAAAACGTCAGTTTATTTTTTCTGTTTGGTTGGTGACAAATTTTGCTCAAAAATGAAGATTTTAGGAAGATTTGGGGGTGTAACTGCAAAAATCTAAAACTGGTGTGAACAGTACGGGCACCCGCAGGTCCACCCGTACCCGTATAGGGTAGGGTGCGGGTCCAAAATATTGGGCCCCTTTAAATCGACCCGTTTTTGGGCCCGCACCCGTGAGACCCAACCCGCCCCGGCCCACCCACCCGTTTTGCCAGGTCTACTTATAATATATAATTGTGAGAACACAAAGCATTTGTGCAATGCAGTACTTTTTGGTTAGGTACTGACTTGGAGTTTAATGCATGATACACCTATGACTATTACTGATTCTTCTCTTTCATGACTAACCCACCATCCTTTTTCATGTGCTTCATCTTCCTTGGTACCAAAAACCCTGGACAAAGTTGTTTTTGTTGAGCAGAATGCAGTAGAAGCAGTTTTCAAAATGGTCAAAATTTCAGATTTCTGCAAAGACCAAAATGTTAGTTTCAAAAGTTAGCTTAAAGGACTAAAATGTAAAAATAAAAAGTAAAAGCAGGAGTGTTTTGCTTCCACAATACTGTCCTATTATCGATATTGAATATTTGTATAAACATTTTCACTTTTGTAGGTGTACTGGTAAATATTCAAGCTGTGCCGAGTCCTTGGTCAGTTGTAGTAGGCAATCAGTTGTAGCTTCAAATTTTCAAACAGATGACAAAAAGTACTGCTACCACTTTAAAAGTGATACCAAAACCACCAAGAGAATAAAGGCACACAACAAAAACATTGTCTAGCACTCTTTGTTAAACTATTCTTTCTGTTAAAACCCAAGCCTAATTGATCAATTCGCCAACACAAACAAACCACAAACAAGATTAAAGACTAAATCACACACACACAACAAGACAAGAATTTACCATGGTTCGTCTATCCAATATTGGATAGACTACGTCCACGTTGAGCTCTGAAATACGGATACTCACAGCAATAAAAGATTATCCAACAATTACAAGAAGAAATCCACACAATCTGCCGAAACAGAGCAACACTAGGCTTATTCGCTCAAGAACTTTCTACAATCTGCAAGAAAACCAGCCTCAAGAAGGGACCGCAACCTTCTATAATCTACCCAGATTACACCTAGAAATCCCATTGAAAAATACCCAAGACAATTGCTCTAAAAATCGCAAGAACCCTAACTGTTACAGACTTGAAAACGTGACTTACAACACACTGTTGCTACTCGTTTTATATCAGCCCATATCAACAAATATCAGCCATTGGATCTGTCTTGATCTGACGACCCGAATTCATTCACGCAACTTAAATGAAACGACGCAGTTTTGGCTTCACAATACTTTCAGTATCCACCTTGAAGCCAACTCTCTTCCTTTCATTTTTTTCCCTTTCTTCTTTTCATTGCTGGACTTCTTTTTAGTGCAGTAAGCTATCCCATATTTCTTCTCAGCTCTAGGAAAAATGTCTATATGATGTGAAGCAAGTTCAAGCAGTGCTTGAACTTACTGCTTGAACTTGGCAGTGGTCACTACTTTGGTTCCCATGTCTGCTGGATTCTCTTCAGTAGATACCTTCAGAAGATTGATTTTTCCCTTTGCAATAAGGTCTCTGATGAAGTGATGCCTGACATCCACATGTTTTATTCGTTCGTGATACACCGGGTTCTTACTCAGGTGGATGGCACTCTGACTGTCGGAGTAAACTGTCTCTGTGCCATTAAATAGATCTGCTTCTTTCAGAATTCCTTGTAACCAAGTTGCTCCCTTGAATACATCTGAAACTGCTACATACTCTGCTTCAATAGTGGAAAGTGCAACCAGTGGTTGCAACTGTGCTTTCCAGCTAACACAGTTGCCTCCCAGTGTAAAGCAATATGTCGTGGTGGACTTCCTGGAGTCCCGATCACCTGCAAAATCGCATCTACATACCCAACCAGATCAAGTGATGCATATCTTTTACAGAAAATTAAACCAATCTGAACAGTGCCATTAATGTATCTCAACAGCCATTTTAAAGCATTCCAATGTTCATTTCTAGGTTGACATGAACCTGCTTAATAGAGATATTGCATATGCTAAATCAGGTCTGGTGGATATCATGGAATACATTACAGAACCTATGGCATTAGAATAAGGGACATTCTCCATTTTTAGCCTATCCGAATATGTTTTTAGGGATTGTGGCTTACTAAGTATGAAATGGTTTGCTAAGGGCATTGTTACTGCTTTGGATTCAGCCATACCAAAATTTGAAAACAAATTCTGTAAGTATGGGGATTGATGGAGTTTAAGGGTATTTGCACTTCTATCTCTATCAATCATCATTCCTAGTATTTTCTTTGCCTTCCCTAAGTCCTTCATATCAAATTCAGTATTTAATTTGGCCTTTAAAGCATTAATATGAGATATGGACTTACTAATTATTAACATGTCATCTAGATAAAATAGAAGATAAATTGGCATGTTATTCATACAGGCAAAATAGAAACAGTTGTCATACATGCTTCTAGTGAATCCATTTCCTATTATGAATGCATCAAACCTCTTATACCATTGCCTAGGGAACTGTTTAAGTCCATACAGAGATTTGTTCAGTAAGTATACATAATCAAGTAGTTTTTTATCCTTAAAACCTAAGGGTTGACTCATGAATATTTTTTCATCCAACTCACCATGCAAGAAAGCAGTTTTAACATTCAATTGTTCTATCTCTAAGTCATATTGTACAACAATTGCTAGCATGATTCTAATAGTTTTAAATTTAACTACTGGTGAAAATATTTCAGTGAAATCAATATCTGCCCTATGAGTGTAGCCCTTAGGCACTAACCTTGCTTTGAATCTTGGTGGATCAGATTCATCTATCCCTTCTTTCAGTTTGTACAGCCATTTGCATTCCACCAACTTCTGATTTTTTGGCTTTGGGACTAGTGTCCAGGTGTTGTTTGAGTGCAATGACTTCATCTCCTTTTCCATAGCAGCCACCCATTCTTTTCTATCCCTTGATCTCATTGCCTCATCATAAGTGTTAGGTTCTGATCGATGTACCTCTGAACTAGCTAGGAGGGCTGTATAAATCAGGTCAGCATAACTGTACCTTGTAGGAGGTCTGATCTCCCTCCTGACTTTGTCTTTGGCTAACTGATATTGGGCCAGATCACCATGCTAATCCACTTCAGCATTGTCAGAAGGGTCATCTTCATCCTCATGCTCTTGAGTTTACTGTGGCTGGTCTTCAAGTGGATTAGTCTCATCTGTTTGGTTGTAATGGTTAGGATTTGTTACAGGCTCCACCTCAAACTGAGTTGTCCTAGTTTGTCCAAAATTTTTAGAATCTTCTTGTGAGCTACCTACATTGTTAGTACCAGATTTGCAAGGAAAAACAACTTCACTGAAAATCACATCTCGACTAACAATTACCCTAACCCTTGGGGCAGCCATTTCCCACAGCCTGTAACCCTTAGTTCCCTCTTGATATCCTAAAAAAACACATTTAAGAGATCTTGGCTCTAACTTTCCATCTCTGGTATGTGCATATACAACACATCCAAAGACTCTTAGGTGTTCAAGAGATGGTCTCCTCCCAGACCACCTCTCTTCAGGGCACTTAAAGTCTATTGAGCTAGAAGGACTTCTATTTATTAGATAGGCTACCTAGTGCTTCCCCCAAAAAGGTTTTTGGTAGACCATCTGTGAATAAGAGGCATCTAACCCTCTCTAGAAGGGTTTTATTTATTCTCTCAGTAGCCCCATTCTGTTGAGGGGTTCCCCTAACTGTACTATGCCTTAAAATTTCCTCTTCTACACAGTAAGAGTCAAATTCTAGGTTGCAAAATTCTAAACCATTGTCTATCCTAAAGGTTTTCACCTTCCTATTAACTTGGTTTTCAACCAGATTTTTTCAGCCTTTAAACTTAGTTAAGGCTTCATCCTTAGACCTAAGAAGGTACACCCATACCTTCCTACTATAATCATCTACTATGGAGAGGAAATAGCAATTCCCTCCATGTGTCCTAAGCCTTTCAAGACCCCAAAGGTCTGCATGCACATAATCCAACCCTTTTTCAGCCAGATGAGTTCCCTTTTGGAAACTCATTCTGTGTTGTTTTCCCAACACACAAACTTCACAGAAAGTTAATTCAGATATGGATTCCTTACCAAAATAGCCTTGCTAGCTTAACACTGTCATACCTTTTTGGCCTATGTGGCCAAGTCTCAAATGCCATTTCTCTACAGTAGTCAGGTTAGTAGATAATAAAGCAGAATTAATAGTAAATGCACAATGTTGACCACACAGAATGTACAGCCCATTTTGTTTGACCCATTCAAGCAAAATTTCATTGTTTTTATACACAACTATGGACACTCTTTCTGCCTTATAGCTACATCCAGCTTCATCCAATGTTCCTAAGGAAATCAGGTTTTGTTTAAGGTCAGGTATATACCTTACTCTGGTTAACATTATGACTTTACCATTATTTAACCTAATGGTTATGTTTCCTATACCTTGAACCTTACAAGAGTGATTATTACCCATGAAAACAGTTTCTAAGTCTCCTTTCCTAAGGTTCTGGAACCATTGGATGTTTGGGTTCATATGAAAGGTGCATCCTGAATCTAGAACCCATTCCTTACTGCTAGCTTGGTTTGAAACAGTGAGGGCTTATGAAATTTCAATGTCAGTGCTAGTGATAGCTAAATTACTCTCTGTATTATGCTGTTTTTGTTTCTTTATCCAATCATAGCAGTTCTTCTTAAGGTGGCCTGGTTTATTACAGTGAAAGCACTTCCTAGTTTCTCCCTTAGACTTGTTATTCTTCCCTTTTTTCTTAGTCTTAGAGTTCATGTGTTGTTGGAAATTCTTGTTACTATCCTTTCCTAGTTGTCCAGGATCTGTCCTACTTTTGACAAACAAGTTATTTCCATTCCTTTTCTCGATTTTCAACTCCAATTCCCTAGATTTCAGGCCAACTATAATCAGGTCAACACTGGGAACTGTCTCAGTGTATTGTAAAGCATTTTTCACCACTAAGTACTCATCAGGCAATGAATTTAACAGTATCATCGCTAAACTAGAATTTCCTAACTCCTGATCTGTACCTTTCAACACTAATGTCATCTTAAGAAACTCATCAAGGTTTTCTTCTACAAACTTAGTAACATCCATTTTATAAGAGAGTAACACTCCTTTAAGGAATGCTAAGTTAGATGCAGACTGTAAGGAATAGAGGGATTCGAGTTTACCCCAGAGTGTGAGCGGTGTTTCCATGCCATCTAACTTCTGCAGGACCGCGTCGGACAGATTCATTATGATTAGATTATAGGCTTCCTTCTCAGCTTTAGCCTTCTTCTTCAGTTTCTCTTCAGACCACTTGGTGGTGTCTTTCTCCAGAGCAAGCCCGACCTTATTATGTGAAAAGAGGGCCTTCATCTTCTTCTTCTTCCATGTGTTGAAATCAATTTTCCTATCGTATTAGGAGATCTCCATACGGGTAGCGCTCATCGTACTGTAACAGCAGCGCAGGATAGTCTAAGGTATACGTGGCATTGTTATACCAGAGGTCGCCAAGTACTGCCAGACAGTTTTTAAGGCGGTTACTGGTTTCCAGCCGAGATACCCTTAAACTTGGCAAATAAGATAGAAGTAAATCGTACTGTTACAGCCCTTAGGTAATAACCAACATTTCTCTCCTTGACTCGTGTTTGTCACCTAATCTCACGAATTAATCCCAAGACTCAGCAAGATTCGAAGTCCTAAAGCTCTAGGAACCTTTAAATCGAAAAACCCCCAAAATCTAACAAACCCTAATTTTCGAATTCGTCAAGAATTAATCAATTTCTAAACCTAGATACACCTTAGAACTTTGGCTCTGATACCACTATTAAAACCCAAGCCTAATTGATCAATTCGCCAACACAAACAAACCACAAACAAGATTAAAGACTAAATCACACACACACAATCAAGACAAGAATTTACCGTGGTTCATCTATCCAATATTGGATAGACTACATCCACGTTGAGCTCTGAAATACGGATACTCACAGCACTAAAAGATTATCCAACAATTACAAGAAGAAATCCAAATAATCTGTCAAAACAAAGCAACACTTAACTTAGGCCTATTCGCTCAAGAACTTTCTACAATCTGCAAGAAAACCAGAGGAACTAAACTAGCCTCAAGAAGGAACTACAACCTTCTCTAATCTACCCAGATTACACCCAAAAAGCCTACTGAAAAATACCCAAGACAATTGCTCTAAAAATTGAAGAACCCTAACTGTTACAGACTTGAAAACGTGACTTACAACACATTGTTGTTACTCGTTTTATATCAGCCCATATCAGCAAATATCAGCCATTGGATCTATCTTGATCTGATGACCAAAATTCATTCACGCAACTTAAATGAAACGACGCAGTTTTGGCTTCACAATACTTTCACTTTCCTGTAACTATGTACACCAAAACGGAGACTTGTTTAACCCAATTGCCTGAAGTGTTAGATATTAAGCAAATCGCCAAGGGAAAATAGGCAAATTGGCCAGAGAGGTTGACTGTAGTCCCTCCTAGGATTTACAGTGGAAGTTTGAATGGAATTGTAGCTGAAATGTTTAGAGAAAACACAGAACTATGGAAGAAAAGAGTAGCACATTATAAAACCGTGGACTATCAGTTGGCACAAAATGGGAGATAGAGAAACTTGCTTAATATGAACTCTTATTTGGGAGGCTTTGCAACAGCTTTAGTTGATGATCCGGTGTGGGTCATCAACATGGTCCTTGTTGAAGCTGAGATCAATACCCTTGGAGTCATCTATGAACGTGGGTTGATAGGATCATATCAAAATTGGTAAGTTCAGATGATATTTTAAATTAAGCTGCAAATGAGTTTTGATCTCAACCTTACTGATTTCTACTTGTATCTTTCATGTTAGTAGTCTTGGTAGCAAATAATCTACCACACTAGCCCCACAACTTATGGTCATGTTTACTTCTTTCAGAAAACATCCTACAATAGCTTATTTTGGCCATATCTTTTTTGTTGGAGGTTGTCGCTGCTAAATATTTTATCTTCTTATAGGTGCGAGGCCATGTCTAATTATCCCAGGACTTATGACTTTATAAATGTTGACTCTGTTTTTTAGTCTCTACAAGGACAAGTAATTATATGAATAAAAAGTCCATGGGTGAAATTTCATCATGAATAGTTCAACTAATTATGATTAATTGTAACAGATGTGAAATGGAAGATATAATGTTAGCAATGGATAGGATTTTAAGGCCAGAAGGTAGTGTAATTATCCGGGACGACGTTGATAAATTGGTGAAGATCAAGAGGTTGTAAATGGTATGCAATCGGATGGCAGGATTGTCGATCATGAAGATGGTCCCCATCAGAGACAGAAGATTCTTTTTTCAGTTAAACAATACTTTACAACCCTTGCCTCTGACCAAGGAGCCCCCCGACCTTGGGGGTAATTGGCCAGAAGGTCTCCTCCCCTTTGGATAGTGGCTGGGTTAGGAAATTATCGTCTCTGAAAAAAGACAAACCTCTGTAGAAAATGAATAAAGCCTAAAACGACAAGAGAAAGAAGGAAGGAAAGAAGACACTCACTCATTTTCCTCCTCTTGAAAATGGTGGGGAAGTAAGCGCTCGTGGTACAAACCCAAACTCAATCAATTCATCGAGGGTGATTAACTGCTCGACGTTCCGAGCTGAATCCGACTGCTCGCAAAAATGAAAAACTTGCCACTAAAGTTCCTCGGGCAAAACAAAAAATTATATAAGGACACCCTAGAAAGCACCTTTTCAAGGGGCTAATCAAGCAAAACCAAACGATAACTACAGGTATCTCTAAAACCACCGGTCCCTTCTCAAGCGTACAGGACATAGACAGAGTTCCAACCACATAGTTTACTAGTGTTATGCCTAAGAACCAGGGCTGGCGTAAGCACGCATCAGTAGAAACCAATCAGAATTTGAAAAGGTTTTCTGCCGTTTGGATGCAGCCATGTCCCGCAAGGACGAGAGGGGTAAGGCCATCGTAAGTAAGGCAGGTGAACGTCAGGCCTATAAGTGACTGGAAATTGTCCACCTGCTGAAACCATACGCAATTTAAGGATATCTCTCATGCAAACAACCAATGGGAAGCGGGTTAGGAATTGTACCACACCTACCCGCACGCAGAATCATGGTTACCAGCTTGAATCTTCCAACTATAAATAGAGGGCTCTCCTCTATTTTACAGGATTGTCTCTTCCACCACTTAAAATGCATACTCTCTCTCTCTCTCTCTCTCTCTCTCTACATTCATTTATCTTCTCTATTGTAATTCAGCTCGCAGAGTGCGACCTGATTGTAATCAACCATTAATACAACCACAGTGGATGTAGGATTTGTCTTAGAGCACCCAAACCACTTTAAAAATTGTTACCCGCTCCATCTCTCATTTTTCACTCCCATATCACGTGTGATTTCTAAGTCCGCCTAGCACTTCACATGTGGGAATAGTTGGTGTAAAAAATCAAGCATCAACAGTTTGGCACAAGAAGGAAGGCTAGATTTAGTATCCGCTCTTCATCAAAAACCTCTAACTGATCCTGCCCACCAGCTAATGGCTCGCATTTTTGAAATCAAGCGAACCAATATCAACAATGAGGAAGTCCCTCAGGTACAGAATGACACTTCTCCTGAAGTGCCGCCAGTCCAGCAGAGTATCATGACGGATATTCCTTCGAGCTCACAACTCGACCCAGTTATGATGAATTACCTGGAGAGGTTCAATAATACTTTCCAAATGGTTAGCCAGAGGTTGGACCATTTGGATCTGATCATGCCATCGGAGTCTAATGAGGCGGTGCCACTGCCAAAGACTTTTGTAAGTCTCGCGGAAGCGAGGAAAAGGGCAAAGACTTGATCTGCGCGCACTGCAATGCTTATAAGCAAGGGGAAACAAGTGGCAAGCAGTAGACCAGAAGGCTCTGAGGGGCTAGCGAACACCAGTCACACAGCGGGTAGAATACCCATAGCATTGCGACTTGGTGACATATCGCAGCATGAGCTGTCCCGTGCCACATTGTATGGGCACACTCGTAAAAGTGCAAGCCAGAGAGATTCCCAGCCTCATCAAAATAATGGTTCTAACCATCACCGCCAGGAGAACCCCTACCGTCTGCAAGTCAGTTTTGACCACCGCGGGCGGCGGGAAAATTCCCCGAGCAACGGAAAGGCCCGACCTTTGGTCCTTCCTCAATCGCAACCGTGAGGTTCGAAACCACGTTGCGAAAAGTAACCCCCTGATAGCCTTGCTATCTCAGATTAAAGAGTTGCAGCGATAATTGGATCAGCTCAAGGCTCAGCAGAACAAACAGGGTAAGGTCACTGAGGCGTTCCCCTTCTCTCCAGCAGTACTAGCTGCTCCTCCCCCATCGAGATTCAAGATGCTCAAAATGCGAGCATTCGACGAAAATTTTGATCAACAGGACCACCTCTACGAGTTTAATGACTTTATGGAACTCCACCAAGTCTCCGACTTGGCCAAATGTCGTTGCTTAACAGTGACATTAACCGCCCATGTCAAGCGCTAGTTCAGGTCGCTCCCTACGAGATCAATAAGCTCATGGCAACAGATGAACTCGTTATTCTTAAGGCACTACCAGGCAAACAAGAAGTTCTTAATGTCGTTGAGTTATTTGAGCAATATACGATAGGAAAGGGATGAGTCCCTTCAATCTTATATATACATGTTTCATCGCGAACTCTACAAAGTGGCTCACACTCCTGAAGAGTCCGTTTGGACTCTCATTATCACAAGGGTTCGTGCACAGACTGACTTATGGAAAGAGCTACAATCAGAGGACAATGTTTCCCTTATTCGTTTCTATGACTTCACCGAGAAATATCTCTGAATAGAAAATTCTGTGGCAGCTCTCAATCACCATAACCCTAGTCCATCAACCAATGCTCCCGACTGAGGGGAGAACAGTAGAAGGGTTGATCGCGGTTGGGCTAATGACGATCAACGAAAAAGGAAGAAGTAGCGATTCGAGCCCAAAAAGTCTTATGTCTTAGTTCCTCATCGCGATCGCGATAAGAATTAGTACACTCCTTTGAATGTCTCAGTATCGGCAATTCTAGATAAATCAGAGGAAGCTAGCCTGCTCGGAGAACCAGAGCCCATGAAAAATGCCCCTTTAGCCAGGAACAGCAAAAAGTGCTATCGTTATCATTGGGACAATGGGCATCATACTAATGAGTATCGGGCTCTCAAGTAAGCAATTGAAGAACTCATCAAACAGGGGCATTTCAAGGAGTATGTTGACAGCCCGACTCCTATTTGGGAAAAAGACCAAGAGGAACAAGGGAAAAAGCATCGTGGTCGCAAGGGGCTCTACTGCTTAGGAATCATTTTCGGGGGGCAATACCTTGCAGGGAACTCTCGAGGTGCCCAGGAAAGGTATGCCCGAGAAGCTCGCCATGATCCCGTGAGTGTAATGAGCACGGCTCCATGACCTGCTAAGATCCGTAGGGAAGAAGAAATTACCTTCTCCAAAAAAGGCGCAATACGACTACATCATCCCCACAACGATGCACTTGTCATCGCACTTGAAATAGACCGGTGCAAAGTCCACAGAATGTTGGTCGACAATGGAAGCGCCGTGAATATCCTGTTTCAGCAAGCCTTCGAAAGAATGCAACTGGACGAGGCAGACTTGAAGCCTGCCTCCTTCCCCTTTCACGGTTTTACCAGGGATCACCTGATTCCTAAGGAAACGATTGCACTCCCTTTCACGTTGGGTGAAACCAACGAAATGACAAATGTGACAGAGTTATTGGTGGTAGACTGTATGTCTGTCTTCAATGGCATCCTGAGACGACCTCTACTATGGAATTTCAAGGCTGTCACCTCTATCTACCATCTGAAGATAAAGTTTCCCACTCCGACGAGGATCGGGGAAATGCAAGGATCCCAACGTGAATCTTGCGACTACTGCATAAGGGCATTCCAGATGGCGTGCAAGGGAAAGGGAAAACCAATGGGCGCCCCCGAACATGCCATGGCAATCAGTAGGATTGAGCCACGACCTGGACTAGCAGAGGATAACATGGATCCTTGCATCTAGGAATGCCCTGACAGCGAGCTGGTTGAGAACCTATTTGAGGTATCGGTAGATGAAAACGAGCCGACCAGAGTATTAAGAATCGGGAATAATCTCAGCCCCTAGCTCGTCGAAAGCCTGACGAGCTTCCTTAGAGAAAATGTTGATGTTTTTGCGTGGACTCACACTGATATGGTCAGGATCAACCCGAACGTGATATGTCGTGCTCTAAACGTTGACAGTACAGTCAAGCCAGTCTGCCAGAACAGAAGAGCAATGGACCCTGAATGCTATGTCGCCCTAAAAAGTGAGGTGGATAAGCTCTTCTTGAACGGGTCTATTCGAGAGACACTTTACCCGAGTTGAGTTGCCAACCTGGTCTTAGTAAAAAAGCCCAACGGCAAATGGTGAACCTGCGTCGACTTCACCAACCTCAACAAAGCTTGTCTAAATGATAGCTTTCGCCTGCCAAGGATCGATCAGCTCGTTGATGCCACTTCTAGGCATGAGCTGCTGAGCTTTATGGACGCCTACTCATGATATAATCAGATCCCGATGTATGCATCAAACGAAGGGCATACCTCATTTGTCACAAATCGGGGATTGTATTGTTACAAGGTCATGCCCTTCGGCTTAAAGAACGTTAGGGCAACTTACCAGCGGCTGGTTAACCATATTTTTTTCGAACAGATCGACAAAACGATGGAAGTCTATGTTGATGACATGCTAGTCAAGTTGCATGTTGCTTCAGATCACATAGCGCATCTCGTCGAAATGTTCGACGTGCTCCGAAAGTACAGAATGAAACTCAACCCTCTCAAGTTCTCATTCGGGGTATCATCAGGAAAGTTCCTAGGGTACATGGTTAACTAGTGGAGAATCAAAATCAACCCCAAAAAAATTCAAGCTCTTCTGATATGCAAAGCCTCGCCAGCAAAAAGCAAGTTCATAGCCTAAATGGCAGGATAGCGGCTCTAAGTCGCTTTATATCGAGAGCAACAAATCGTTGCTTGCCATTTTTTAATGTGCTTAGGGCCAACAAGAAGTTCGAATGGACTCTAGAGTGCGAATATGCCTTTTAGAGTATAAAAGAACACCTTAGAAGACCAAGCCTCTTCCCAAGAAAATTTTACTCCTATACATGTCCATCCCCCAGCATGCGGTCAACGCTGCTCTTATCCAGGAAGAAGGCACAGTTTAGTGGCTAATGTATTACGCGAGCAAGAGACTGTTGGATGCCAAGATGCAGTACCTAAAAATGAAACGATTAGCTTATGCCCTGCTGATCGCCTCTAGAAAACTGTAACCCTACTTCCATGCCCATGCAATCTATGTCCTGACCAACTACTTGCTCACGCAAGTTCTTCAGAAGTCGGAGACTTCGAGTAAGTTTCTTAAATGGGCAATGGAACTGAGTCAATTTGATCTACATTACAGACCAAAAACAACCATAAAAGGGAAGGTTGTTGCCGATTTCATTTCGAAATTCTCATACCAGCTCGATCAAAGACCCAAGTAGCAGACCAGCGACGTCATCCAAGAGACTGCTCAGAACCTATTGACCTGGAGTCTCTATGTCAATGGTTCCTCAAACAAGAAAAGGGTAGGAGCAGGTCTTCTCCTCCTCCTCCTCCTCCTTAGTCCCAAAGGGATGCACATTCGTGGAATCCTCCGAGTCAGGTTCCAGGTTACTAACAATGAGGCTGAATACGAAGCGTTGCTTGTTGGTCTGCGAATAGCGAGAGAAATGGGATCCGACATGGTCAACATTCACAGTGACTCCCAGTTGGTCGTAAATCAGATCTCAGGGAAATACCAAGCCAAGGAAGAAAACATGATCAACTATCTAAAGAAAGCAAAGGTCGCACTCAAGCCTTTCAAGCACTTCACGATCACGCAAATCCCGAGAGATAGTAACTCTGTCGCAGATGCCTTTGCGAAGATAGCCTCATCGCTAGACTGGAATGTGCCAGACAATATTCCAGTTCGGTACATAGAAATCCTGAGCATTAGCTAACCTGAGCCAATAGTAGCCACAACCGAATCAGTTTCTTGGATGACCCCAATTATTCTATATCTCTGAGATGGGACTCTGCCTAACAACAAGACTAAGGAAAAAATCCTGTGCACCAGAGCTGCTAATTACACACTCATCGGGGATCAGTTGTATAAGCGAGGGTTTAGCGCCCCTCTCCTCCGATGTGTAACCGACGAGAAAGCAGATTATATTATAAGGGAGATACATGAAGGGATCTGTGGTAATCACACTGTCACTCGATCCCTTGCCAATAAGATTGTCTGCCAAGGATACTATTGGCCCCTGCTTTAGGAAGACACTTTCAACTTTGTAAAAAAGTGTGACAAATACCAGCAGTTTGCAAACATCCTGCGAGCTCCTTCTTACAAGCTAACTATCATGACCAGCCCTTAACCATTCTCTATGTGGGGAATTGACCTTATTGGGCTTATGTCCACCGGGAAGGGGGGCGTCAAATATGTTGTGGTTGCGGTAGATTATTTCACAAAATGGGCTGAAGCCGAGCCCCTGGCTGCAATCACTACCAAGAAGCGTAAGGACTTTGTCTTCAAGAGTATAGTGTGCCAATATGGAATTCCTCATACTCTCATCTCTAATAACGGTAAACAATTCGATAACGAGGAATTCAAGCAGTTTTGCGATGAGTTTGAGATCCACAAAAAGTTCACCTCAGTTGCCAGACCGCAAGCTAATAGACAGGTTGAAGCTGTCAACAAAACCATCGAGCACACCTTGAAGGCCAAGCTTGGTGCTGCCAAAGGTAATTGGGTTGATGACCTCCCTAAAGTTCTATAGGCATACAGAATGACTCTGAGAACATCCACTTCGAAAACATCCTTCTCGCTAGCATATAGCTACGAGGCAATGATCCCGGTAGAAGTGGGGACTTGTTTACTTCAGAGAGACTTGTTCAACGAAACAAACAACAAAGCGCTTCTACGCGCAAGCCTAAACCTAGTTGAAGAACATTGCAACAAGGCTTGGTTAAAAATAGCATCTTACTAGCAACACGTAAAAACGTTATTCGACTCTAAGGTCAGAAGAAGGGACTTCTAGGTCGACGACCTGGTTTTGAAAGAAGTCCTTCTCTGTACAAAGGAACCAAGCATGGAGTTATTAGGACCCAACTGAGAAGATCCATACTGCATTGCCAAAGTGATACAACCAGGAACATATCACCTCAAGAGGCTTAACGATTCTGAAGTACCGCAAGCTTGGAATGCCAAACATCTTCATCCCTATTATCAGTAATTCTTGGCTCACTCTCAGTTTTCCATCTCCTTTACTTGTAAAGTTTTCCTTGTAACCTTTATGAATAAGATCGTTCTTCTTCACCTTGAATAAATGTCTTACATGATCTTGTTTGTTGTAATATTTTTACAAGTTTCTTGATGAGATGTAATATTAGTTTTGCAAAGCACTCAAAATTGTAAAAGTCTAATAAAAGCTCTCTTTATTTATGATTTACAAAAATATAGTGGACAGCCAAAAGGAAAAGAGTCAAAAAAACTGAAAAAGAAAACGATCACTGGCCTCCACCTCCAAGATCCGTGGGCGCGACCTCGTCGTCCCCCGGTTAGTCGTCGGTTGTTAGGTCAACCACTGGATCATCACGAACATACTTTTCCGACTGATCATCCTTCGGAGGGGCTCTTGTTCCTCGGCCTTATCATCAGCTTAGGCCATGGAGGCAAGGATGTCTTGATAATCAAATGGGAGGTCGGAAAGATCCATTCCTGGGTTCCTTGGTCGCAAGGTATAAATAGCTCGAGTGGCCCAGTCAGCGGCTTTCCTTTCAAGCTCAAGACCTTGCCAGTTCATCTAGTTAGTTAATGAAGCGATCCGCCCTCGGGAAAGCTTGAGGTCCATTTCCAGCGCTTGTTTCTGCTTCTTGGAGTTCTCCCACAATCGAGCTCTCTCTTCCTTCGCCTTTACAAGACGGTCCGAGTTTGCCTTCAGCTCCTTCTCTTTCTTGCCATCCTCTTTGGTGAGTTTGGTTACTGTTGTCTGGAGTTGTTTGACCTCTTCGTCTCTCCTTTCAAGCTCAGCCTTCTGGAAATCCACGATGCTAAGAGCAGAATTTTTCTCCACCAGGTATTGATTCGCTTAGAGGTTGAACAACTTTGCCTCTGCGGCCTGATCTTCGAGGTCCTTCTTCAATTTGACATTCTCCTCTTTCAAATAGTGGATCCCTCCGACATAATCTAGGTTGACCTTCTGCTGGGCCATGTACGAAGCAAGTAGGGTTTGCAAAATAAAGGAAGCAAGAGTTAACTCCCATTTTTTCGAAAATTATTAAGGCCAGAAAATCAACTAAGTCTGAAGTCCTTGATAAGGATAGACCGCCCTACCTGGCTTTGCAGTTGAAGAGCAGTGGTCATCAAGTCTATGTGTCGGGAAGCCACGAACTCCTCAAAGGCCGAAGCTAGTTGGGACTCTTGTAGGGTGTATAACACCAGCTGTAAGTGCTCTGGGAGTTACCCTATGGAATCCAACACTGGTGTACTTGCCTCTGTAGGAACTAGCAACTCATCGACTCGCTGCTTACCCGCTTTCCTGCGGGTAACCATGATTTTCCCCTCTTTTTGGCCTGAGCTCTCGGGGATCGCTGAGACGCCCAACAAGCGCCTCGAGCGAAAAGCCTGGTAAGGCTGTGAACTCCCGGGTTGCATCCCAGCGCCCTCTGACTCAAACTCCGATTCCTCAGCCTACAGCTGTTTTCTTTTCTTTGTTTTTTGGCCCTAGTTTTCTACTTAGGGGCACAAGCAGCCGCAGGCCAAAGAGCTTCCCCATGTCGCTCTAGAGGTATTCGTTTTTCGGCTCCAATTTGTATCCCTCTTGTGGGGATATCACTAGGGACCACCTCGACTAGCTCAGTTGGAGCGACCCAGGGAAACACAAACTTTCTCGGCACCTTGGGCGGCATAATCGGTACGCACCATAGAAACATGTTAGTAAGACAAGTCGCCGCAAGTAACCAAAAAGCATTCTAAGTATGGGGATACTTACGGTCTAACTCTAAAGACGCTTCCGGATTAAAAAAGTCGTACTTCCTCAAGTTAGCAGTGGTCACAAGTAGTCTCGTGTCGCGACAATGGTTGGGAAGATGGCCGAACACAATGATTCGGTTGTAATTTGTTTGATTTCCCAACCTGGTCATCTTATTCCCTGCGAAGAGACAAAAAGCTTCGTTAGACACAAAAGCCGAAGGTGGAACAGTTCGCAAATGGAAAGGAAAGACCTACTTGGCTCCCTAAATTGGCAGATGCCATCGTATTCAAAAAAAAAAAAAAAAAAACTTAGTTTTATAGGCCCCGACATTGTTGGGGTAATTGAATATTCCTCCCTCGATCGTACATCACTTCGAGAGGTAAAAAGAATATGTTTTTGCTCTTCTTCAGATAGTAAGAGCATGAGAGCTCCAGTGTCATCAACTCGCCAAGGCTATTTTCGGCACACGCAATATACATAGCCATAGCTATCATATACGCATTGGGCATTAACTGCATTGGTATGACCTTGAACTGGTTAAGGATCGACCATACGAAGGGATGAAAAGGTATCAATGCCCCACACTTAAAGATCGTCTCCGAGATTACGGCCTTTCTCTCTAGGGGATTCCAAGCCATACGGGCTCTATACTGATAGACATTCACGCTAAGCATGTATTGGTCCACTGCCTTTTGTATCTCCTCTCGGGTGATCACCGACAAGGTCTTTAGCACGAAACCCGCTTGAGCGGTTGGCGCCTGCGAGCTCGTGTCCTCGACTACCTTGGTCGTTGAGGCATCCATCGTTCTTAAGGTCTAAAAAAGGGGCGATGTAAAGAAAAAAAAAAAATATATATATATATATATATAAAAGAAAGAAACAAGGCTCAATCCTCGTACGATGTTCTGTATGGTGACGTGGAAGGACAAAGGAAACCCTAATGCATCCTTCCAAAATCCTAGAAAAACCCTCAAAAACCTTTTAGGGGTGAATCCCCAAGGATCTATGCCCGGAACTTCTCATCTTTAAGAAAAAATAAACCCCCTCTCCTCACCACTATCTTGGGATACGCACTACAAAAAATCATCGGATGGCCCATTCCAGCCATCAGCAAGAAAGTCGAATAGATCAGTTGAGTAATGGAAGAAAGTGAGGGAGAAACTCTTCTTACCTCTTGACAGCATGGGAAGAGTTCTCTGTCGTAATAGACGGTGCCCATCAACAAAAGAAGGCGGGCTGACTTTTGCGAGAGTTTTGTTCTTCTTTTTTAAAATGTGAATCCTGTGGCAACAACCTGAAGCAAATTCAGGTTTTATAGGGGAAATGTGACAATTGGTTTTCTGAGCAAGCGACATTTGGGCGGGACACGTTTCTCGCCATTGATTATGACCATATGTCGTTAATCTGTGGGAATAGTAACCTCCACGCTTCGTAAACACCAATCGACGTTTCCCTCCATTGGAATAACCAAATGACAGTACGATTACCCTCCTCCACATTAAATGCACCCCTATCAGCATTTAATGCCCTGAAGGAGAATGTCGTTTCAGCATGGCTCGCATTAAATATGCACGGCTGGCACTTATTGCGTAATGGACAAGCCTGTTAGAATAAAGAATATTTTATTAGTTAGGTGAACCATTACGCGCAACGGTAACATCTGAAAAGGTCGTTCAAATTAACACTTTTCGTCAGGTGTGTCGATTTCAAAGCAATGCATCGATTTCTCTGCTCGCCATTGTGAGTACTCAACAACTCATTCGCAATAGGGTCTTAGTTTCACAATGTTTAGTTTAATGGCACAGGCTGCCGTTGGAAGAGACATCATGGGAAGATTTTATGACCTTATAGCTCTTTATGGCACTATCCTTTCCAACCTTGAGGATAGGGTTGCTTCTACAGGGGTGGGCAATGTTAGGAACTTGCTTGATTATGATGAGAGTGTTATGAGAAGGTCCATGCATTCAAAGAGAAGACTTGCATAGGCAAATGATTATAATTAGAGTATTATTAGTATTTTATTCAGCTATTATTATTTTATTCAATATAGAATAATGTTAGGAATTGTAGTCAATAAAGAATTGGATTATATCATTATGCAGGAGTCCTTTTATACCAGGAAAGAGCTAAGCTGTCAGGCTATAAAAGCCTAAAAGAACTTTATGCTTAAGATAAAAAAATTGATAAACTTCTTCTTCAACCTTCGTTCTTGGAGGCACTGTTCCTCATATAAACAAAATCTCTTTTCTCCCTATCGTTCAAAATATCTTCTTCCCTAACACTCATCGACAGTAAACTCACCAATGTCATTCTTTCTATATGTAATATACATGCCAATCATGCACAGGTAAGAATTCACCGTTAACTAAAGCAGGGCAATCCCGAAGTGCTCCGTCACATCAAAGATAAACTTATGTGGGGGCACTGAACCCTGCACCTAAGGAGGGTCTCTGAGGTCGCCGTCCAATCGGCATAAGGAGTATTCGGAGAGCAGTCCTCAGCATGACGGAGAAGACCAACTAGGCTATATTCCTCTTTATACGTTCAAGATCATTGTCGGGAAGAGGATGCATTAGGTTCTTGCGCGGCTTAACAACCGTCGAAGGAACTACGTCGTCCTACACCCGCAAGGAGTCCATCTCCACATTGCTGAGCCAACTCCTCACGAACATCTATGTCGCTAAAGGAACAATAGAGGCTCCCCCATGGCTTCACCCCGACAACCTTGACCACGAGCGATGACTATGTTGCCCAATTCTAGAAATACCTAAAACGCAAAATCTAATATTACCCGAAACCCCTACTCCTTACAAAATAACTCACTGATCACTTGTCCCTCGATCAGGACAAGGAAGTGAAATGGTGGAAGCCAAGCACTGGCATCTACCCAAGCGACCCCAAGACAAATCTTTGTGGTTGCCCTCCAAGACACTGGTGGGTCGAACCAATAGGCAACATAACAATGAAAGGAAAAAAAGAGAAGAAACTTATCACATAAATGATTCCGCAAACGTAGAAACTCACGAAAGGGCCAATGAGACTATCTAAAGACTAGGCGGAAAGCACAAACAACTACTGTGAATAAAGGAAGACGAAGTTAGAGCACCTTTTATAGAACAATAAAGATGGGCTAACAAAGACAATCCGAACCATCAAAGCCATCTACGTGGTGTCATTCAATGCCCATGCATGAGCCTCGTTTAAGAAATCAAGGCAATCACTTTTCAACGCGCGCTAGTATTTAATCGAAACACTACCTCAAATGACATAACATTTAAACATGATTGACGCGACTCTTCAAAGGCTCTACATGAAATCTAATTGTCTCGTACACTCAAAGCCTACGAAAGCAAAGCAAAAAGCCTCAGTCCGTCCAAGCCCTAAAGCCTCGGTTCTTCCAAGCCCCAAAACATCAGTCAGTCCAAGCCCCGAAACATTGAGAACCCATAAAGACCCTTCTCCGGGCTTCTAGCCAACACCTTTTCAATATCCGAGCCAATTGTGGAACATCCCATGACTCGAGGTTTCAGGAGCTCGGAAAAATAAGGTCTCTACGAGGAAAACACCACAAATAGAACAAAAGAGCTCCATTTTCTAAATGGTAAAGTCAAGTAAGTCTCATGCACACACTAGTCGAAATATGGATTATAATAACAATTACTATTGTGTTAACATCCGAAAGTGTTATATCAAAGTTGGTTCACAAAAAGCTCCAGGTAGTCCGGAGGCACCTAAAATGAACATAAACAAGAAAAGGTAAGAGGAAGAGCAATCTAATCTATATGGGGAGGCAAAGCCCGAGCTTTTTCCCTCCGCAGGCGAGTAGCTTGCCACTTGAGCTCTTCTTTCTCACTCTGGAGGATGTTCTTCACATCTTGTAGCCATGACACCTCCAACTGGTTCATTGCCCTCTCCCAAGGAAGCTCAATAATCCTCTACTCCCTCACCTCTACTTCCTGAAGCATCTCCTAGCGACCTCGATCAAGCTTGGCCTGGGAGGAAGCGAGGCGATCTTCTAACTCCACTATCTCCCTCTCGGCCTTCTAGAACCAAAATTGATTTGCCCTATGATCCAAGAAAATAGATAAAGCCTCCTAATGAAGTAGCATCATCAAGGAGAAAAGCTGCAGAAGAAAAGAAATCAAGGTAAGTTACTCGTTCAATCACCCATGAAAGATAAGACACAACGCAAATAGCAAACCTGGGCCTAGTCATGACCCATCTTCTAAAGCAAAGCTGCTAGAGGAAGCCCTCGAAGAATAAAGGTGCACATGGGGACTCATAGATGATCTGCCAACTGCCTAATCGCTTCCTCTAGCTTCTCCCTCATGAGAACCGATGACAAGCCTTGCAATATCTGTCTCACCATGGAAGTAGGGACAAAGGGAGGGAGGTCAAGGAGGGTCAGTTGACCCTCCTTGACTTTTTAAATTTTTTTGCTAAGTATATTAAAAAAAAAAATGCCCTTATATGAAGTTGACCCTCCTTGACTTTTGAATTTTTTGCTATGTTTTTACAAAATTGCCCTTAGATGAAATTAAAATACCCAAAAACTTCACTAAACCCAATAAATTAAACCTCTTTTTTTGGACTATCAAACTCAAACTAAAGTACTAAACCCTACCTTCTTCTTCCCTAGATGGCTTTTTTCTCTTCAACAACCTATCAAGCCAAATTTTTCCTTTTATCCACACAAGTGTAGTTTTCTCCCCCTATCAAGCCGGCAAGCCCCCTTTTTTTTTTCAATTTTAAAAGTTCAAGGTTAAATTATAGATTGGGATTTATGAAATTGTCATTGTCATTGCCATTGAGACCACAAATTGCATCAATTTTATATTTATTTGTAATGATATATTGAAGTTAGAGGAAGTGAGAAGATAGTTTTTAAATTTATTTTGAAGAAGACCTTGGGACCACATTGTTTTACTCATATTGCCGAATAATATGTATATATATATGGAGAAGATGAGTTCTTGGGACCATATTGTTTTACTCATTTTTATCTTTGTTACATAAAAGTGTTTAATTCAAATGGATTTAGGAGTGAGACTTGGGACCACATTATTTTAACCATATTGGCCTATTTTGTGTTGTTTCTTAATGGAGAATATGGGTTCTTGGGACCACAATGTTTTACCCATACTGGCCTATTTTGTTGTTGCATTTTTCTCTATCAGGTAATAATATATTGTTATTTTGAAATAGTATGGAGAGATGTTTCAAAAGAAAATCAACAATGATCTTATCATTTGAACAAAAGGAAAATACTAGCGATTCAAGTAAAAGAGTTGATGTTGATTTGCGAGATCTTCTTACGGATCCAGGCTTAAGACCCCAAATTTTAGATTATGATCCTAATATTCGAGATCAAATCAGAAGAATATATTTGGAAAGGGTCCTTGTCAACCTAAGGGCCATGAGTTTCCTTCTAGGTATTTTGGTGGATTTTCCAAGGAGATTTATTGTTTTGTGGTTTAGTGAATTTGAACAATTGTTGGAATATAGTATAGCGAAAGATGCTTTTGTCTTTATTGCTATCTTTTTAAGCCAGATGGTGATAAAGGGAGTGGTGATCGCTTTGTTGGTCAAGGGTTTTTAAATTGGAAAAAGAAAGAAAAATTGAATATTCACGTTGGAGGTTCTATTAGTGCTCATAACCAAGCTCGAAGAATGTATGAATCATTATTGAATCAAGGCCAACATATTCAGGCCTTTTTTTATCGACACTCTTCTCAAACATGAATAAAGTATCGAACCCGTTTAAATACTATAGTTAACAGTATTCACTTTCTTTTAATGCAAAGACTCACATTTTGTGGTAATGATGAATCCTATGATTCAAGCAACCAAGGGAATTTTCTCAAGCTTCCATGATTTATGGCTAATCATAATGAATATTACAATGCTGTACATTTCAAGAATGCTCCTAATGATCTTAAATTGACATCACCTGAGATTCAATTAGACATTGTAAGTGCTGCTTCAAATGAAACCGTAAGTGCTATCATTACAGATTTAGGAGATTCATTATTCGTTATAATGATTGATGAATCTCGTGATATCTCTAAGAAGAAACAAATGGTTATTATCTTACATTATATTAACAAGAATGGACTTGTTGTGGAGCGTTTTCTAGGTGTTGAACATGTTCCAGTTCCATAACTCTCTCACTTAAGGCAACACTTGATAATTTCTTTTCAAGGTATGGGTTGCGTTTTTCTAGACTACAAGGACAAGATTATGATGGAGCTAGTAATATGCAAGGATAATTTAATGGTTTGAAGAAACTTGTTTTGAAATAGAATAGATGTGTTTATTATATTCATTGTTTTGCCCATCAACTCCAATTGACTCTTGTGGCTTGAGTAAAGAACCATGATGATGTTAATGATCTTTTTAATATCTGGTGATTGTGATTAATATTTTTAGTGCTTCATCAAAGCGTTGCGATATTCTTAGAGATAAGCAAGCTTGTAAAGTTATTGCAGCTCTTTCTAGTGGTGAACTTTCAAGTGGAAAAGGTCTCAATCAAGAGACTAATCTACAACGTGCTAGTGGTACGCATTGGGGCTTGCATTATGGTACGTTAATGAGCATAACCTTGATGTTTTCATCAATTGTCGATGTTCTTGAAATTGTGGCAAAAGATGGGTCAAACTCTGAGCAAAGATTTCATACAAAAAACATATTGAAGTTGATGCAATCATTTGACTTTGTGTTTAGTCTATTTTTTATGAAAGATATAGTTGGCTTTACAAATGAACTTTCTCAAGCACTACAAAGGAAAGATCAAAATATTGTAAATGCTATGAATTTGGTTGAAACATGTAAACAAGTTTTACAATTGATGAGGGATAGTGGATGGGAGACTTTATTAAGTAAAGTTTGTTCTTTTTTGTGTCAATCATGACATTGATGTTCCTAATATGGATGATAAGTTTTTTATTCAAGGGCGATCACAACGTAAGGCTCAAGGTATCACAAACATGCATCATTACCACATTGAATTATTTTATAATGTCCTAGATATGCCGCTTCAAGAGTTGAATAATCGTTTCAATGAGATAAAAACTGAATTGTTCATTTGTTTGACATGTTTATGTCCAAATGAATCATCTGTTGCTTTTGATAAACAAAAATTGATGCGCCTTGTCGAACTTTATCTAGATAATTTTTCTGACTTAGAACTCATGGCACTTGATTCTCAACTTGATATTTACATTTTGGATATGTGCTCTAATGTCAAATTTATGGGATTGAAGATCATGCAAAAATGATGGTTGAAATTAAGAAGGATAAAGTGTTTCCATTAGTTTATTTGTTGATGAAATTAGCATTGGTTCTACTCGTTGCCATTACTAGTGTAGAGAGAACATTTTCAACAATGAACTTTATGAAGAATCGTTTTCAAAATAGAATGAGTGATCAATGGTTGAATGATAGCTTAGATATATATATGAAAAGATGTATTTGATAGTATTGATAATGAAGTCATTATATAATACTTTCAAAAGATGAAATCTTGTCGAGGACAATTATAAATGTTTTAGTTAATGAGAATTTTATAAATACAAAATTTGTGCTTATGTTAATTTAAATTTGTATTGTTCTTTCAACTTTGACACCCCTACATTTTATTTCTAGCTACGTCTTTGCATGGAAGACGGAGCAATCACTTTTTTTCTCCTCTTCCATCAAGAAAACAGTGTCAGAGCCTTCCCACGGTTGTCTACCACCCTCATCTTCAAGCACCTAACTGATTGAGAGAAGGGCCAGCAACAAGAACAAGGGGATCACGCTTCGCCCGCTCACTATAGGCAGTAAGGCTAAGATCTTCATAATCCAAGCCTAAGGCATGATGGCTCTATGATCTACGAGAGGTGGAGGAAGGTCCTCTAAGGACACCGCTTTGGCTAGCACGCCACACATGAAACCCGTCGGATGACAATGACGAATCGGTAGACATTTACTTAAATCTACGAGAGGTGGAGGAAGGTCCTCTAAGGACACCGCTTTGGCTAGCACGCCACACATGAAACCCGTCGGATGACAATGACGAATCGGTAGACATTTACTTAAACGAAGGCTACACTAGGCGAGGAAAACCAGAAAACCCTAGAAAAAGTAAATGACAATAAGACGCAAAACCCACAAGAGCAATAATTTATAGGCTCTAGTCAGTACGTAGCCACTTGCAGTTCCCGACATATAAATTACCAACATTAAATACACCATCGAAGAAAACGTCATCCGAAGACTGAAGGTGCAGCTATTAAGTGTGACAAGATGTTTGCAGGACCCATTCTAATAGCTCAGATCAACAGCAAAAGAGTTTTTGAAGCTTGCAACAACCTTCAAAAACTAGGGGATAATAGTTGTATAGGAGAATCCAACCTACCTTGAGCCTAGAAAAGATGCTGAGGATCTTAGCTCGCATGCCGCACTCAATCATCCAAGAAGGAAGTTTACTTGAGACCCACAATAAAACTTGTGACTGGAAAACCAGGTGTTAACAAGTTAACCCTAAGCATGACACCTAACAAGCCTGGAAGGCCGCATGAGCACCACGTGTAATACATGCAGTTGCTTGGCCTAAGCCGTCGCTAACTCTTCAATAAGCTCCAGTTAACCACAGCTATAATCACCACTAAACACAATGATGGCATGACTTTCTCGATCGCCCAATTGGTGTCAAAGCAAACAAAAATCATTCCATTGACGCCAACCTCCACTAACTACTGCTATTGAGACTCCTATAAATACCAAGTTACAATCCCAAAATCAGTGATTCAAAGGTCCAGAGGAAAAAGGGCTTAGGAATAGAGAAATTCAGAGTGAGAAAGTAGGCAATTAGTTGTAGTCATCTCACTGAGATAACCTCTGTAATCATTCACTTATAAAAGAAACAGTGGATGTAGACCTGATTCCATTGCTTAGCCGAACCACTTAAAAAGCTTGTTTCTCTTTTTCTGTTATTTGTCACATCATCCACACACAACTCCACTCTTGTCCAGATCATACGTGTCCATTTTTTTGGTTCCTAGGAACCACGCAACCATCCTACTTGGTTCTCCTGAGAGTTAACCGAGTATCCTTGGTTGACGCGTGCTTTCGCCCCTGGCATTCAGGCTGGTGCGGAAAATTGCATCAATAAAACCTAAAACAACATACATGAAACTCGTAATGTAAATTTGAAAATATGGAGGACTTATTACTTACAAAATTGAATTTGATATTTGCAATAATATACTTGAAACCTATAACTCAAACTTGAAACCTAGAAAAAAAACTCCATAAGATTAGTTTTGAAGAGGGAGCAAACATGTCTAAGCTCAAGAACCCACAGGGATCTTCATCTAACCAAGCCAATATGAATCAGCTGATAGAGTATCAATTCATAAGCCAATGGGAACCTGAGTTTTAAGTCAACAAACAAACTAACCAGCTGGTAAGTACCCGATGACTCACCCTCACATGATCTTTTCTATACATGGTGTTAATAGTAATGTTTGTTTGTTGACTATTAATAGTTAAATGTGGTTTTGATTTTGGTGAAGATGGTGGTTTATTTCACGGCTAAATGGTGTGGACCTGGTAAAATTCTTGGAGCCATTCATTAAAGACTTAGCAGCCAAGTATTTAGACGTTGTGTTTGTCAAGATTGATATCGAGTTGATGCCGATGATTAACACTCTTTAATTTAAGTATCTCATAAATTATTATGATTATCATGCTAATTATAAGTTATTTTGATGGAAAACATGTGTGGCAATGGAATTTGAGATGATTGGTGTGCTGCCAACCACCGTTTTATTAAGAAAGGGAAAGGAAATGGTAGGAGCGAAGGAGCCAACAAAAAAGAATTGCAAACCACTACTAGGTAGTCTGATGGTACAACAGCAAAGGAAGATCTAATATAGTCTTCCTAGGGGTGGGAGAAATTATCTGAAAATCGATCCGAACCGAAAACCGAACTGAAACCGGACCATAAATCTGGTTTTTTTGTAAACAGGTTCGGTTTTCTATTTATAAAAATTGAAAAACCAAAAAACCGATTCGGTTTTCAGTTTGAGAGCTTTCCCAAACCGGTTTTTACCTTAACCCTAAGTATATAAAGAAATTTTTTATTTTATTTTATCAAACTCCACCTCCACTCCACTTAGCCACTTCCAGACTCCATCGCAACTTTTTGCAAAACTCTACCTCCACAGCTCCACCTCGGCACTTCCACCCTTCAATCTAGACTCCACTGCAACTTTTTGCAAAAACTCCACCTCCCTTCACCTCCACTTCGGCACTTCCACTCTTCTAGACTCCATCACCACTCGCCAGCGCCACCCACCACCAAACTCTCCAAACTGTCTTCTCATTACCGTTAACCATTATCATCGACGATGGTAAACTGCGACCAAAGGCGAAGACCACAGCTAAGCTAGGTCTCTGCCTATTCAAATCTTCAATCTTCAACTGCTCCACGATCAGCAGTCCTAGTCCATCGCGGCACCGCCAATTCAACAAGTTAATGGATGTCTTCTAATTCAAGCTTAATTTCATGTTTGTTTCGGCAACTTTTTGTTTTGGTGGGTAATGATTCATATCTTAATGTGAAACAAGGAAATGGATGTCTTATAATTTAAGCATGATGATGGATGAATGGTAACCACATAAACACATAATGTGAAAACCGGTTAACCAGATAACCAAACCGAATATTCGGTTCGGTTTAAACTCGGTTTATTTTATAAACCGGTCCAATTTCGGTTTACATTTTTGCCTAAACCGAAAACCGGTTCGATTTTTGGTTTACCCCATCCAGTTCGGTTAATCGAATTATCCCACCCCTCTAAGTCTTCCAAGTTCGAGTTTCCTTAATGGTAAAAGAGCAAGAAAATGATATAATATAGTCTCCTAAGTTCAAATCCCCACGGCCCCTAATAGGGTTGGTCACTTGAATTCTTACTCGGCTAATAGTTCTAAGGTCTCAAGGGACTAATTGAAGTACGGATAAATTGGCTTGGAACAACTCCAGTCATTAAAAAAAAAAAAAAAAAAAACTGCAAAGAAAATCATTGCTATGTTGTCTGAAGTTTTTAACTTTCATATTATTGTAACTCATTGCTATTCGCTGAATAAGATTGTCACTTCTTTAATTTTCATATTTGTTGTAGCTTGTTGAAGCTATTATATGATTTTCTTTGTTATATATGTTTAATATCATTGATGCTTTTGGTAAGGATTTGTTCTTTGCTTGATTAAGGATGCTATACGTTACTGTTTCATTTGCAATTTGTTTATACTTTGTTGTTTGTTTCTAATTAGAAACAAGAGACAAACTAAAATCTAGAAGATATAATCTTAAAAATAATGAAATGCATTCGTTGAACAATAATTTTCAGCCTAGCCCAAATTGACAAAGCCCAACGAGTAAGTTCTTGATAAACAGGCCTAATATATATTAATAAGGGTCTAGAATTAATCAGGTTTTGAAAATGGGTCGGATTAGAGGTTTGGGCCGCATGTGGTTAAAACCTGAGAAGTCTGCTCGATGGGAAGGAGTCTCAAATAGTTAACTTGAGTGAGCAAGTGGCAAAACACGTGGCACACAAGGAGATAATATCTCCACCCACCCATGATATGCTTACTCCCCACTCCAAGTTAACTATCCCTTTCCTATATTTTAGAAGATTAACTTCTTCGCTATTTCTAATGGTTAATTGGTTATCAACCAAAATTGGCCATTACATTAACCACAATCTCAAGCGCTATTATGCCATGAAAATCATGGCAACACAGCTCTTAAAACCCTCCTCACGTTTAGAGGGAAAGGGCTCTATATAAACCCTACAAGGGGGCCGACAAGGGTAGACTCACTACTTTCACACAAAACTCCTCATTTTCCGATCTTAATATCTGATTTAAGCATCAGAATGCCACACAGGAAAACCCATCGACATCCCCTAAAAATCACGAATCTTATTTAAGTGATCGTAGGGTCGAAGGTATCCCTTAGTTTCAACTAAACTCCTACTGGCATACCTCTCATTCATCAGCTTTTGCCCATGTCATTTTTATGAAACTTACAATTAAAAGACAATTTTAAGAAATTGAATGTTGGACTTTTTTTTTATTCGAGAATTCTCAACTAGAGGACATCTAGCAATAAAACACATTTAACTTTAACTTGATTTTCTAAAATGGCTTAAATAACCATGTATATTGCAATTATGATGTCATTTTTCCCCAAAAAAGAAAGATAATATATGTATAATTATACATATAAGTTAAAAAATTAAAGGCAATATATTTAAAAAAAGAAAAACTCATAACTAAAAAATGCAAAATATAATAAAAATTTATTTGTCAACTTATTTTAATTATGAATCTCATTGAAATTAAATGTGTATTTTTATAAATTTATATTAATACCCTTAGCAAAGTTAAAGTTAACTTTTTTTTTTTATTGTTAAGTGTCCTCTAATTGTAAATATCTTAAAATGGTGTCCTCAAATGTATTTATAAAATAATTGTCCTCTAGATGATAATATCCCTTTACTAAACACTTATAATGATTTAGTTTAAAATGAAATGATTATTTTCTAATCTACACCAATTCTAAACACATAAATTCATTAAGAAAAGGAATGACTTAATTAGAAATATAGATTACTGGATGTACAAGGCTTCATCAATGTTTTTGTTACGAATTCATTGGGTAGAACTTAAATTTGAGACCAACTTCTGAGGAGAGGGAGTCTAAAAGTTAATAAACCACCCACTAATCTCATACTTAGTGAATGTGGGATCTTAATACTAATGTTTAAAAATTAATACAAGTAATGACTAATGACCTACTATTGATAGTATTTCAATTTTTCCCTATCTTTGTCATTCTTTCCAAAGAAAGAAAGTAATTAATCGTATAAATGAAGATGCTCTCCGAGTAGCCACAGAATTAGGGATAGGCATAATCCCTGCTATGTCGAGAACCCAACCCGACCTGAATAAGACAAAGATTCCTCGAATTGTTGAGGGTTCAAACGGGCTCGGGCTGAAAAATAGTCCCTGAACTCGAGGACAGGCAGGGTACAGATTGGCCTCACCCCGGCCCACCCCATCACCAAATTGTCCCCACCTCCCGACCCGGCCTATGTCCATCCCTACATAGAATTAAGTTGTATTCTTTTACAAATTAGGGAAAACATGAAAATGTAAATGTACATTAATAATTATTTAATTAAATATGGTAAAATGATTTATGGAAACAAATAATTACCCGCGTTCTGTCGGTTTTACAAGTTTGCAAAACAAAAATAATAAACGAACCAACCACGTCTGACTTGGAGAACCAACATGGATTTAGCCCTTCAAAGACCAACCAGATTATGGAGTGTCATTCCAAGAACCAATCAGTTTGATGCCAACAAAGAAACTAACATTTATTTTCTATACATGGTTTTAAATATGGTTTTGATTTTGTGTGAAGATAGTGGTTTATAAATTATTTCTCGGCTCCATGGTGTGGAGTATGGACCTTGTAAATTATTGGAACCCTATAGCTGCCAATTATTCTGAAGTTGCGTTTGTCAAGCTGGCGGTTACTCATTAACACTCTTTTAATTAATTATCTAAAATAGGGTTTTAGACTGAATATATATCATTATTATGCTTATAAGGTTTTTGATGGGCAAGGGAATCTGAGCTGTTTGATGTGATGCCATGCCAACCATGGATAGGGTGCTAGGAACAAGTGCAGATGAAAAACGGGACTATTCATCATTTACTAAAATAAGATTGTTATTTCTTTATTTTTCATACCATTGTTTGCTTCTGTTAAGGATACTTGATTTAGAACTTTGCAATTTGTTTCTAATTATAAAACAGCGACCAAAAAAAAGCTGTAATATCATACCCTTCAAGTTGTTTTTTGTCTCCAACCATAAGCAAACACACTAAATTACATCCTAATTTTTCTCAAACAGAAAGCTTTTATGAACAAATTAAAGTTGAATACTTTGTTATGATCCTCTCTTTTTTCACACCATAATATTAAACTTTTCGATAACAGGGGGAATAAAAAAAACGAGAGCAAAGGCAGAAGGCTGATTCTGAGGAGGAAAAGGGTATATAATACAACAAAAGAGCATCAAAGAATTTGTACCAACCAATGCCTAGAATTTGGACTTCAATAGAAAAGAAAATAAATTTTCAGTTGACTAGAAAATAATAGATGGAGGATACTTCCGACTTCTTCACAATCCTTTGCCACTAGTATTTTTGCCCAATGCGATGTGGAAGCATTAGCCAAACCACTTTCCCACCTGATTCAAAGCAGCACCAGAGCTAATATTCAAACAAATTTATTCAATGTCAAACTATCGTATTCTCAAGTGCTATCACTGGGACCAAAATCTAAAAAATCAATGAGCACTCCATAAAAATTCCATCAAGGGAGTGAAAAAGACACTGTAATCTAAACATATTCTGCAAAGAACAGTAAAAAATGAACAATTCGAAGACATGCAAACTTTTAAAGTCAAACCTTAAACCATTCAATAGAGTATGGTTCATCCTTACTAATATGGGCATCATACAACAGGTTTTTCACCATACATATTAATCAAAAACTACCACTACATTACCTGTATACAAATTCCAATTAGAAGGCCAACATTCTCTTGCAGCAAAACAAGTAGTAGAAGAGGATTAAAGATGATCCTTTTTTCCACCACCATATACTATCAACATATACTGTTTCCAAACCCCTTAACATTCTTCCTACTATGAACAATCTTCGGCTTCAATAGTGGGAGACTTAACATATTTACATCTAATTGACCCAGTATCAATCTGGACTAAAAGATAGTTGGACACTCAAGGCTTGAGTTTCCAACTAGTTATCAGCTCCACCCAACACCCTCTTTAAATCTGATTTCTGTTCTGCAGTGAGTCTTGACGGAAACATCACATCAAACTTGATAATAAGGTTTCCCTTCTTGCTGGGATCTTTCGAGATTGGCATTCCTTCCTTTGGGACCACCACCTCATGCCCTGGTTTGACTATATCTGTCACTGGGATGATAAGATTCCTTCCATCCAAGGTTAGCACACTAAAAGTCTGCCCAGTAAGGGCCTCCAGAAGTGATATTTTCTGATTCACCAACAGATCATTCCCATCCCTCTTGAAAATAACATGGGGTTTCTCATCCACCACAAAAATAAGATCAGCTGGAGTGACACCAGGTTCTTGGTTACCTTTCTCTGGAAAAGTGATTTTTGTACCCTTCTTCCAGCCAGGTTTTATATCTATTTTTAAGATTTCCTCCACAGTTTTCGGCTTACTGCAAGACAGGACTATTATGCCATGAAAATCATGGCAACACAGCTCTTAAAACCCTCCTCACGTTTAGAGGGAAAGGGCTCTATATAAACCCTACAAGGGGGCCGACAAGGGTAGACTCACTACTTTCACACAAAACTCCTCATTTTCCGATCTTAATATCTGATTTAAGCATCAGAATGCCACACAGGAAAACCCATCGACATCCCCTAAAAATCACGAATCTTATTTAAGTGATCGTAGGGTCGAAGGTATCCCTTAGTTTCAACTAAACTCCTACTGGCATACCTCTCATTCATCAGCTTTTGCCCATGTCATTTTTATGAAACTTACAATTAAAAGACAATTTTAAGAAATTGAATGTTGGACTTTTTTTTTATTCGAGAATTCTCAACTAGAGGACATCTAGCAATAAAACACATTTAACTTTAACTTGATTTTCTAAAATGGCTTAAATAACCATGTATATTGCAATTATGATGTCATTTTTCCCCAAAAAAGAAAGATAATATATGTATAATTATACATATAAGTTAAAAAATTAAAGGCAATATATTTAAAAAAAGAAAAACTCATAACTAAAAAATGCAAAATATAATAAAAATTTATTTGTCAACTTATTTTAATTATGAATCTCATTGAAATTAAATGTGTATTTTTATAAATTTATATTAATACCCTTAGCAAAGTTAAAGTTAACTTTTTTTTTTTATTGTTAAGTGTCCTCTAATTGTAAATATCTTAAAATGGTGTCCTCAAATGTATTTATAAAATAATTGTCCTCTAGATGATAATATCCCTTTACTAAACACTTATAATGATTTAGTTTAAAATGAAATGATTATTTTCTAATCTACACCAATTCTAAACACATAAATTCATTAAGAAAAGGAATGACTTAATTAGAAATATAGATTACTGGATGTACAAGGCTTCATCAATGTTTTTGTTACGAATTCATTGGGTAGAACTTAAATTTGAGACCAACTTCTGAGGAGAGGGAGTCTAAAAGTTAATAAACCACCCACTAATCTCATACTTAGTGAATGTGGGATCTTAATACTAATGTTTAAAAATTAATACAAGTAATGACTAATGACCTACTATTGATAGTATTTCAATTTTTCCCTATCTTTGTCATTCTTTCCAAAGAAAGAAAGTAATTAATCGTATAAATGAAGATGCTCTCCGAGTAGCCACAGAATTAGGGATAGGCATAATCCCTGCTATGTCGAGAACCCAACCCGACCTGAATAAGACAAAGATTCCTCGAATTGTTGAGGGTTCAAACGGGCTCGGGCTGAAAAATAGTCCCTGAACTCGAGGACAGGCAGGGTACAGATTGGCCTCACCCCGGCCCACCCCATCACCAAATTGTCCCCACCTCCCGACCCGGCCTATGTCCATCCCTACATAGAATTAAGTTGTATTCTTTTACAAATTAGGGAAAACATGAAAATGTAAATGTACATTAATAATTATTTAATTAAATATGGTAAAATGATTTATGGAAACAAATAATTACCCGCGTTCTGTCGGTTTTACAAGTTTGCAAAACAAAAATAATAAACGAACCAACCACGTCTGACTTGGAGAACCAACATGGATTTAGCCCTTCAAAGACCAACCAGATTATGGAGTGTCATTCCAAGAACCAATCAGTTTGATGCCAACAAAGAAACTAACATTTATTTTCTATACATGGTTTTAAATATGGTTTTGATTTTGTGTGAAGATAGTGGTTTATAAATTATTTCTCGGCTCCATGGTGTGGAGTATGGACCTTGTAAATTATTGGAACCCTATAGCTGCCAATTATTCTGAAGTTGCGTTTGTCAAGCTGGCGGTTACTCATTAACACTCTTTTAATTAATTATCTAAAATAGGGTTTTAGACTGAATATATATCATTATTATGCTTATAAGGTTTTTGATGGGCAAGGGAATCTGAGCTGTTTGATGTGATGCCATGCCAACCATGGATAGGGTGCTAGGAACAAGTGCAGATGAAAAACGGGACTATTCATCATTTACTAAAATAAGATTGTTATTTCTTTATTTTTCATACCATTGTTTGCTTCTGTTAAGGATACTTGATTTAGAACTTTGCAATTTGTTTCTAATTATAAAACAGCGACCAAAAAAAAGCTGTAATATCATACCCTTCAAGTTGTTTTTTGTCTCCAACCATAAGCAAACACACTAAATTACATCCTAATTTTTCTCAAACAGAAAGCTTTTATGAACAAATTAAAGTTGAATACTTTGTTATGATCCTCTCTTTTTTCACACCATAATATTAAACTTTTCGATAACAGGGGGAATAAAAAAAACGAGAGCAAAGGCAGAAGGCTGATTCTGAGGAGGAAAAGGGTATATAATACAACAAAAGAGCATCAAAGAATTTGTACCAACCAATGCCTAGAATTTGGACTTCAATAGAAAAGAAAATAAATTTTCAGTTGACTAGAAAATAATAGATGGAGGATACTTCCGACTTCTTCACAATCCTTTGCCACTAGTATTTTTGCCCAATGCGATGTGGAAGCATTAGCCAAACCACTTTCCCACCTGATTCAAAGCAGCACCAGAGCTAATATTCAAACAAATTTATTCAATGTCAAACTATCGTATTCTCAAGTGCTATCACTGGGACCAAAATCTAAAAAATCAATGAGCACTCCATAAAAATTCCATCAAGGGAGTGAAAAAGACACTGTAATCTAAACATATTCTGCAAAGAACAGTAAAAAATGAACAATTCGAAGACATGCAAACTTTTAAAGTCAAACCTTAAACCATTCAATAGAGTATGGTTCATCCTTACTAATATGGGCATCATACAACAGGTTTTTCACCATACATATTAATCAAAAACTACCACTACATTACCTGTATACAAATTCCAATTAGAAGGCCAACATTCTCTTGCAGCAAAACAAGTAGTAGAAGAGGATTAAAGATGATCCTTTTTTCCACCACCATATACTATCAACATATACTGTTTCCAAACCCCTTAACATTCTTCCTACTATGAACAATCTTCGGCTTCAATAGTGGGAGACTTAACATATTTACATCTAATTGACCCAGTATCAATCTGGACTAAAAGATAGTTGGACACTCAAGGCTTGAGTTTCCAACTAGTTATCAGCTCCACCCAACACCCTCTTTAAATCTGATTTCTGTTCTGCAGTGAGTCTTGACGGAAACATCACATCAAACTTGATAATAAGGTTTCCCTTCTTGCTGGGATCTTTCGAGATTGGCATTCCTTCCTTTGGGACCACCACCTCATGCCCTGGTTTGACTATATCTGTCACTGGGATGATAAGATTCCTTCCATCCAAGGTTAGCACACTAAAAGTCTGCCCAGTAAGGGCCTCCAGAAGTGATATTTTCTGATTCACCAACAGATCATTCCCATCCCTCTTGAAAATAACATGGGGTTTCTCATCCACCACAAAAATAAGATCAGCTGGAGTGACACCAGGTTCTTGGTTACCTTTCTCTGGAAAAGTGATTTTTGTACCCTTCTTCCAGCCAGGTTTTATATCTATTTTTAAGATTTCCTCCACAGTTTTCGGCTTACTGCAAGACAGATACTTTTCTATCAATCCAGAAGAATAGACAGCAAATTGACAAAGCACCATTCAAGAAAGAACAAAGCAATGAAAGTCAATATCATGCAATTTTATAAATTGTGTTAAATATTCTGCTAAACGATTAAGATGTTTCCAATCCCATCCTATATGCCAAATTATTTCATATGTATACACACATCTGTCAACAGAAGCAACCTCATCAGAGCTAACGGACTCGGCCACACACCAAAAGTGGACAAAAGTTATAACTGGACTAGAAAGTTGCATTGAAAACCAAAAAAGACCCCAAAGAACACATAAATCATACCAAACAAGTTATTTTCAGCATAGCAAATTTCTTTCAGGCCACAAATTCCCCGTAACAATTTCTTTTATGGGTTTTTCGAACTATAATTATTATTCAAAAATCTTCAAAAACTGCAATTTTACAAAACAATAACTACGTCAAAAGAATTTCAATTAATCCTACCCACCAGCTCAAAATGAAAACATACACATTAACCTGCTCACCTACCATGCTTATATGTCAAAATTCGCCACAAAATTCTTTAGAAAAAATAAAGAATAGTGCAATCTACAAAACATTCTAAAAATGTATTTTCAAACATTAATAAATAAACATAGAATAATTACCCGAATTCATCAGGAACCACACGAGAAATCCTCATTTTTCTTCTAGCGCCTTTATAAAGCTCCTCCAAACTACACACCAATTTACTCTCAATCGCCGCCGCTTTTACACTCCCCGGAGTCTTCCTATGCTCCGTATAAGTGCTGCCATTCCTATAAGGCCCGCTCCTCTTCCCGCTCGATCCGCCGAAAAACTCGGCGAATATATCCTCCGCATCACGCGGATTGTACCTAAATCCAGAATTCGAATTACTACTCTCATACGATGGCGTACCAAATTCAGTAGCCATCAGCCCTTCCTCTCCGTACAGATCGTAGATCTGACGTTTCTGCGCATCACTCAAGACGTCATACGCCTCGGATATCTGCTTGAATTTCGCTTCCGCTTCTTTCTTGTTCACTGGATTTTTGTCGGGATGCCACTTCATGGCCAGCCTCTTGTAGGCCTTCTTGAGATCATCCTCCGTGGCGTTCCGGGTCACTTTCAGAATATTGTAGTAATCAACTCCCATTGCTTCAAGTGTATGAAAATGGAGGAGTCAATGCAATTGGTTTAATGTGTAAAAAAGTGCTTAGCGTGATGATGACGATGGACGGTGCAAGAGTACCGGCGAGTCGGCCGGGATTCTTTTTCACGTTAAAGCGCCAAAGGTAGAAAGCCAAAACCTAAACGAAAGCCAACGCGCAAGAGTGTGTAAGTGGCTTCCCACGATTTTGATACGCTACGCGTTTGTTTGTGGATATTTTTAACAGATGCTACTTGTGTTACGGCTGCAGTGTTGATAAGGCCACCTAAGCCAATATATTTTTTCTTTTCTTTTATTTTATTTTCACGAATCTTTTGGTTTTTATCTAATAAACAGATTTAATTTCAATGGTTATTAATTTGATCTTACCTTAACTGTTTATCAGATCTAACAAATTTAAATAACTAATTCATTTACTATTTTCAGATTCACAAATCGTAACATTTTCTTTTTTAATAAATACATATTAATATTTGGTAACAGCCACGTTAGATATAAAAGAGGAAACTAAAAATAGGTTAAATTACTTTTTGACCCCTTGGGTCCCCTGGACTTCGGAAACATTATCAAGGGGAATATAGTTATTTAGCAAAAAACTAGGGATTGCGGCCTTTTTAGAAAAAAAAAAAAAATAAAGAGAGAACGTGCAGTGAAGTAGTAGTGAGGAAGCTCATAGCTGGAGAGCACGCACAGTATCTTCTATGTGAATTCAATACAGTTAACAGAATCTGGTCGGGGATGGCGGGATTTAATTTCTATTTATTCAGTAAACGCCACCGTTCTGTTGTATCATCGATTCATTCGCTGTGCTTTTTTATACGTCTCACTTAATTAGTCTTATTATCTTACCTAATTAATGTTTATATTAATTAATTGATTTATTGTCCTATTTTATAATAAAAGCTACTATAGCTGGATATAAAAGTAATGGAGAATTATATTATTAATGATGAAGAGTAGATTGTACGTTTGATTAGATGTTGAAACCCGTATGATTTAGATGAATAAATTAGCACAGAGAAAGAGCAAAGGTGGTGATTGTTCCACGTGACATCACATGCACAATCCAATTTACAATTCTTATCCTTACAGCTAGATGACTGGGGTTGATTTACACTGTTAACTAAACTTGGTATTATAGTGTTTTTTTTTTTTTTTTTAAACAATAAATAAGGGTATAATTTAGGACCTCTAAATTTAGGCTTTTAATAGGATAATTAACCGTTCGCGTTATTGGATGAATGTGAATGATAATGAGATTAGTGGCAGTGGTTAGTTCAAAGTTTTGATTGATTGGGAGGATGAGTTAAATAAGTAAACATGGACTGAGCTAGATTGCGAATTTGGTAAGCAACATACATCAACAACGATCTTGTGGTTGATGATAAAAGAGTAAAAGAAGTTTACATAAACTCTTGAGTTCAAGTGGGGTGGTCACTTAAACTCTTATACATCAACAATTTTAAAACCCTAAAAGATTAATTGAGGTGTACACAAACTAATGAAATATCACAGGTAAATAAAAAAATATATATATCCAATGACATTAATATATATTTCTTTAGTGCAAGATAAAAATCAAAAAAATATTTAAATTAAGGGTAAGAAACGTACACAAGAATTAGATATTTATGTTAGAAATATTTTATATTTCTCATAGGGTGATCCATGTATTAATTTTATCATATAGTTGTTTTGAAATAATTAAATTAACTGAAGAGCATGATGGTCATTTACCTTTGATGGAGAGATTACTACAATTAATTAAATAACTATAGATTGGGAGTTTTGGGAGTTTTTGAACTGCCATATAAAAGAGGTCTTCTCTTTCTATTCCCTAAAAAAATTAATTCATTATATATATTTTTCTTTATCCATCAAAAGAAGAGATTGATAATAAGGGAACAAATGGAGAGATATACATGGATTCAGGTATGTTTTATTGGTTTTATAAATAGTGAAAATGCATCAAAGTTTTAGATTTTTGGGATTTAAGATTATGCAATTTTAGGGCATAGAAATCTGATTATATTGTTTTTTCTTTGCCATTCATGGAATTAATAAGATTGCTATTAAGATTGTTTTACATGTGGTATCAAAGCATTACGTTTAGAAACTGATGTATTTTCCATTAAGTTGTTTTTTAATATATTAGGGTTCTTATGGGATAAAGAAATTGAGTTGGGTTTGCAAATTGACAAATATAAAGGGCTGTTAAATTTGATTCGGTTTTGTAAATTTGATTGAGTTTGTGAATCTATTAAGTGGTTAGAAAGTTGGTTGAAATCAAATTTTCTCATGATGAAATGCGATTTTCCAGATTAGTTTTTCAATAAAAAATTTCCATAAATTCGGGTCAAATATTGACCCATATGTTGATCTAGCCCAATTTCCTTTAAAATCCATTTGTTTTAGTTTATATAAACCCAAATAAACGAAGCCCAAGTCATATTTGTTTTTTAAGTGAGTCCAATTCAAACCCAAACCCATTAAGAAAATTCAAACCCAAGCATATTAATAATAACTCATAAAGAAGCCCAACCCATTTAGTCAAACAAGTACACCCAATCCAGTTAGCATTCGGATCGGTAAACAGGTCAAACCGCTTCACACCGTTGACTAAACAGTCAACTGTAAAAATTAACGATCAACCGTCAAATTTAACAATCAACAGGTCGAATTGACCCAATTTTGACCTTGGATAGTATTATGGTTATTATTTAAGTTTAATACTATATTATGTATAATTTGTTAGTCAGAAAATAGCCAAATTAGAATGGTTATCCTATAGATATCAAACTAAGTTAGATGTAATTACTCATGATGGTTAGATGCTTTAAAGAGATGACATGATGCAGTTGACATGAGTAATTTGAAGTTCATAAATTATAGGATAGTTAAGGATCGCCCAAAGGTAGATTGGTTAATCCTATAATTATGAACATAACTGTGGTTAATTAATATACTTGACTGGGTGTGTTTAGTATATCAAAAGATAACAAACATGTCTAATGAAAGTACATTTGATTACCAATTAAGATTAAGAAAATTGCATCAATTAAGTTTAATTATCATATATCGTTATATCTCCCAAAGGATATTTTCAATACACATTTATGTTTTAATAATAATAATTTTTAATATCTTAACCTAAAATTATGTATTAGGTATAAAACTCAAAGCATTAATGTGTAAGCATAATTTTGTTTTTGTAGCATCTACTCTTCATGCCTCATCTGTTGTTAAGTTTAATGGGTTCAATTATAATAAGTGGAGTGAGCAAGTCGAGTATTACTTAGGTATTCATAATCTCGACCTTGCACTCATGACAGAGAAACCAACTAATCTCACTGAGAACAGCACTGATGAGGAGAGGTCTTTCCATAAAGAATGGGAGAGATCGAATAGATTGAGCCTAAAGTTTTTACAGATGACAATGGCGAGTGAAATTAAGACCTCATTTCCGGCCACAAAATATGCTAGGGAATTTATGAGATTAGCCAAAGAGACTTCTCAGTCTGAGGCTACTGACAAGTCCTATACTAGGGCATTAATGAGTAGGCTGACCACCATGAAATATGATGGTTCTCATAGCATGTATGAGCATGTGACTGAGATGTCAAATATAGCAATAAGAATTAGGAACATGGGAATGTCTGTGGATGAAAATTTCTTAGTTCAATTTGTTATTAACTCTTTACCTTCTCAAGTTAGTCCATTTCAAATTAATTATAATACAATTAAAGATAAATGGACTATGACTAAGCTTCAAACTAAGCCAGTACAGGAGGAGTAAAGATTGAACAAACAAGGAGTTTATTTAGTTAATCTTGTGGGCTTGTCCGGAGTTAAGAAGAAATTCAACAAGAAGTATGGAAAAGGCGAAAGGCCACTGAAGATTGAAGAGTCTTCTGCCCAAATTCATAAGAAGGATAAGACTAAAGAAAAGTGTCACTTCTGTAAGAAAGTTGGACACTATATAAGGGACTGCCTGAAACGCAAGGCATGATTTGAAAAGAAAGGTAAGCCTAGTGCTTTTGTATGTTTCGAATCATATTTATCAAAAGTTCCTTATAATACTTGGTGGATTGATTATGGATATAGCACTCATATTTCTAATACCATGCAGGGATTCCTTATGACCCAAACCATAAACGACAATAAAAGATTTGTATACATGGGAAATCAGGTCAAAGCACGAGTTGAAGCTGTTGGAACCTATTGTAACGCCCCACTTGAGGTACGTTGTTATTATTTCCTCTTTCGCTCCTATTTGAGTTGGTTTTGTTGATTTTGTTTGATTGAATGTTATGTTGAATGTTGCCCTGAATTTTGGTTGAAAATAGAAGAATTTGAGTGTACCAAGCTTCGCCGGGGCGAAGAAGAANATCCATAAACCACAACCTAATATCAACTCATATATTTTCCAAAATCATTCCAAACACATTAGATTCATAAGAAAAAATATTAGGAAGCGATTTTCGTGAATAAATCATAAATTCTTTAATTGTCTCAATATACTTCAATTTAATCACAAATGGGGTATTTTTATCACCAAAATAGAGTCACTTTCATGACTCTAACACTTGCAAGTAGCTTGACTTGTCTGACAGTCCTAGCAGGGACTGCGATAGAGTATATTAACGGTTAACCATCAAAGTTAACGGTCAATGGATCGAATTGACCCAATTTTGACCTTGGATAGTATTATAGTTATTATTTAAGCTTGATACTATATTATGTATAATTTGTTAGTCACCAAAGTGGCCAAATTAGAATGGTTATCCTATAGATATCAAACTACGTTAGATTTAATTACTCATGATCGTGAGATGCTTTAAAGAGATGACATGATGTAGTTGACATGAGTAATTTGAAATTCATAAATTATAGGATAGTTAAGGATCGCCCAAAGGTAGATTAGTTAATCCTATAATTATGAACATAACTGTGGTTAATTAATGTACTTGACTAGGTGTGTTAGCATATCCAAAGATAACGAACATGTCTAACGAATGTACATTTGATTACCAATTAAGAAAATTGCATCAATTAAGTTTAATTATCGTATATTGTTATATCGAGATTTTCAATATACATTTATGTTTTAATAAGAATAATTTTTTAATATCTGAACCTAAAATTATGTATTTAGTATAAAACTCAAAGAATTAATGTGTAAGCATAATTTTGTTTTTGCAGCATCTACTCTTCATGCCTCATCTGTTGTTAAGTTTAATGGGTTCAACTATAATGAGTGGAGTGAGCAAGTCAAGTATTACTTGGGTATTCAGAATCTCAACCTTGCACTCATGACAGAGAAACCAACCGATCTCACTAAGAACAGCACTAATGAGGAGGGGTCTTTCCATAAAGAATGGGAGAGATCGAATAGATAGAGCCTGAAGTTTTTACAAATGACAATGGCGAGTGAAATTAAGACCTCATTTCCTGCCACAGAATATGCTAGGGAATTTATGAGATTAGCCAAAGAGACTTCTCAGTTTGAGGTTGTTGACAAGTCCCGTACTGGGGCATTAATGAGTAGGCTGACCACCATGAAATATGATGGTTCTCATGGCATGTATGAGCATGTGACTAAGATGTCAAATATAGCAGCAAGAATTAGGAACATGGGAATGTCTGTGGACGAAAATTTCCTAGTTCAGTTTGTTATTAACTATTTACCTTCTCAATTTAGTCAATTTCAAATTAATTATAATACAATTAAAGATAAATGGACTATGACTGAGCTTCAAACTAAGCTAGTACAAAAGGTGGAAAGATTGAAGAAACAAGGAGTTCATTTAGTTAATCTTGTGGGCTCGTCTAGAGTTAAGAAGAAATCCAACAAGAAGTATGGAAATGGCAAAAGGCCAATGAAGATTGAAGAGTCTTCTGCCCAAATCAATAAGACAGATAAGACTAAAGAAAAGTGTCACTTCTATAAGAAAGTTGGATACTATATGAGGGACTGCCTGAAACGTAAGGCATGGTTTGAAAAGAAAGGTAAGCCTAGTGCTTTTGTATGTTTTAAATCATATTTATCAGAAGTTCCTTATAATACTAGGTGGATTGATTCTGGATGCACCACTCATATTTCTAATACTATGCAGGGATTCCTTATGACCCAAATCATAAATGAGAATGAAAGATTTGTATACATGAGAAATCGGGTCAAAGCACGAGTTGAAGCTGTTGGAACCTATTGTTTAATTTTAAGTACTGAACATCATTTAGATTTGTTTAATACTCTTTATGTATTAAAGTTATCCCGTAATTTAATATCTTTATCTAAACTTGATTTAGAAGGATATTCTTTTAAATTCAGGAATGAATGTTTCAGTTTATTTAAACATAATTGTTTAATTGGTTCTAGTGTGTTTTGTGATGGATTGTATAAATTACATCTTGATAGTTTATTTGCTGAGGCATTGTTGACCCCACATCATAATATAGGAACAAAACGTGCTTCTGTGGATGAGAAATCTGCTTATTTATGGCATAAACATTTAGGCTTTATATCAAAAGAAAGAACGCAAAGATTAGTAAAGAATGAAGTTTTACCTGATTTGGATTTTACTGATCTTGAAATTTGTGTGGATTGTATTAAGGGAAAAAAAACTACATCCATAATTAAGAAAGCAGGTACTAGAAGCACAAGTCTCCTTGAACTAATACACACAGATATGTATAGTTTGTTCGACGTACCTTCTTTTAGTGGATAAAGTTATTTTATCAATTTTATAAATGACTTTTCACGTTATGGATATGTCTATTTGTTGCGTGAGAAATCTCAATCTGTTAATATCCTAGAGGTATTCATTACTGAAGTTGAGAGGCAATTAGATAGAAAGGTGAAAGTAGTTCGATTAGATAGAGGCGGTGAATATTATGATAGATACAATGAATTTGGACAATGTCCAGGTCCATTTGCCAAATTCCTGGAAAGTCGAGGCATATGTGCTCAATACACAATGTCAGGGACATCGCAACAAAATGGTGTTGCAAAAAAGTGTAACCGTACGTTAATGGATATGGTTAGGAGTATGTTAAGTAACTCGTTACCCTCATCATTGTGGATATATGAATTAAAGACTACTGTATATTTATTAAACAGGGTTCCTAATAAGGCAGTTCCAAAGACTCCTTTTGAACTGTGGACAAGAAAGAAACCCATTTTGAGGCCCCTACATGTTTAGGGTTGCCCAGTAGAAGTTAGAATCTATAAGCCACATAAAAAGAAACTGGATTCAAGAACAATCAGTGGATTTTTTACTTGTTATCCAGAAAAATCTAAAGGGTATTGTTTTTACTATCCTAATCATAGTACAAGAATAGTTGAAACTGGAAATGCAAGGTTCATTGAGAATGGTAAAACTAGTGGGAGTGTTGAACCACGTAAAGTGGATATTCAAGAAGTCATGGTATAGGTTCCTGCACCTATGACTTCTACCGAGGTTGTGGTTCCAATAGTTGTCAGATGTTTTGATAACAATCAAGTACAACAAATAATTGAGCAAACACTTCCTAATAATGTAGCAGTAAATGAACTTGTAATGGAAGAACCACATGAAGTAATAAATGACCAACAAGAAGTGACATTAAGAAGATCTCAAAGACAAAGGAGATTTGCCATTACTAATGATTATGTGGTTTATCTTCATGAATTTGAATTTGACTTGGGAATAGAAGCAGATCCAATTTTATTTTCATAAGCCCTTCAAAGTGATAATTCTGCAAAATGGTTAGACGCCATGAAAGAAGAGTTAAAATCAATGGACTACAACGAAGTCTGGGATTTATTAGTATTGCCTGAAGGTTGTAGAATGGTCAGGTGTAAATGGGTCTTTAAGACCAAACGTGACTCTAATGGCAATATTGAATGGTACAAGGCCAGACTTGTTACTAAAGGTTTTACTCAGAAAGATGTTGATTACAATGAGACCTTTTCACCGGTTTCCTCAAAGAACTCTTTTAGAATTATTATGGCAATGGTAGCCTATTATGACCTGAAGCTTCATCAAATGGATGTGAAAACTGCCTTTCTGAATGGGGATTTAGAAGAAGAAGTGTACATGGAACAACCTTATGGTTTTCCAATTAAAGGGAAGGAACACATGGTGTGTAAATTAAAGAGATCAATATATGGATTGAAACAAGCTTCTAGGAAGTGGCACCTCAAGCTTCATAATACCATTACCACTTTTAGATTTAAAAAAAATACTGTTGATCGGTGTATATATCTGAGGGTCAGTGGGAACACATTTGTAATTCTTGTTCTATATGTTGATGACATCTTGCTTGCTACTAATGATCTTGGTATGATGTATGAAACCAAGAAGTTTCTCTTTAAGAACTTTGAGATGAAGGATATGTGTGAGGCATCCTATGTGATTGGAATTGAAATTATTTGTGATAGATCACAAGGATTGTTGGGATTGTCTCAAAAAGCTTATATCAATAAGGTACTAGAGAGATACAATATGGATAACTACTCTGCGAGTCCAGTTCCAATTCAGCAAGGTGATAAGTTGAGCCTTAAGCGATGCCCACGGATTGAATTGGAACGTAAGCAAATGGAGCATATTCCTTATGCATCTATTGTTAGAAGTTTAATGTATGCTCAGACAAGTATCAGACCAGATATTAGTTTTGCAATCGGCTTACTGGGCAGATATCAGAGTAATCCTGGAATGGATCATTGGCGAGCTGCAAAGAAAGTATTGAGATATTTACAAGGGACGAAGGATCATATGCTTACTTATAGGAGATCTGATTATCTCGAGGTAATTGGATATTCAAATTCAGATTTCGTTGGTTGTGCAGACACCAGGAAATCCACATTCGGGTACGTATTTATGTTAGCTGGAGGAGTAGTTTTGTGGAAAAGTGCGAAGCAATCTGTAATTGATGCTTCCACTATGGAGGCTGAATTTGTGGCATGCTTTGAGGCCACAGTTCAGGGATTATGGCTGTGGAATTTTATTTCAGGGCTTGGGATTGTCGACAATATTGTCAAGCCGCTAAAAATTAATTGTGATAATGCCGCATCAGTTTTCTTCTCTAAAAATGACAAATATTCAAAGGCTGCTAAACATATGGAATTGAAATATTTTGCCGTTAAAGAAGAAGTTCGAAAACAGAGAGTGACTATTGAGCATATCAGCACAAATTTTATGATAGCAGATCCGCTGACTAAATTAAAATTATAGCGGGTTTAATAAATAAGATTAAACCGTAAACATGCATACTGGCACACAATCACATATATGAGATTAATTATCGAATTGAAACTCTCATACCACTTGTAGGAATCGTGTCATGGCAAGCGCAAAATAACAAAAAAAATTTCCTGCCATAGCACGATCCCCTTACCCAAGATCACGACTCGATAAATTAGTCCACAATATATTTAGATTAAACCATACAAGAATAGTATTTTTACCTCCCACTGGGGACTCTTTCTCTGGATTTGAATTTTCTGTATTGTTCATGCACTATTAACTGGCACTGTTCACCAACACTGTTTACAGATACTATTCATTGGCACTGTTTATGAGATACCGTTTACCAACATTGTTCATAGGTACTGTTCATGAGTACTATTCACGGGTACTGTTCACAAGTACTTCGCTATCAATCCCAAGTAGGATCGAGCACGACGGTATCCACACAAAAATAGGCTTGGGATCACGCTAGGATTGATTGTTAGACCAATCAAAGGGTTGATGGGAGTTGGCAGAAATTAGAGAGAGGATATCTCTCTAGGGTTGGTAGCGGCTAGGATTTTTGGGAGAGTTAATTTTGCTGTTCAATTTGCAAAATTAACTTTATGAGAATTATTTTTCACAAACAAAAAATCCTCCTCCTTTTATAGTGCTATTCCAAATAGGAATTTAACTAGGATTGAAATCCTTGAATTCCTATCTTGGAAGGATTCCACTAATCCTAAAAGGGAATAATAATATCTAGAGATATTATCCTATTTAAATGTTAAATACTAAATTAAATAAATAATACTCTTTAATTAATTCCATAAGTATATATAAACTAATTAAATAAATATATATATTTAATCCGTGTATATATATAATATTTGAGTTTTTAATATATATATTTAATTAAATTAAATATGTTTTCATATTAACTAAAATTAATATGATTCCAATTTTGCTAAATTCTCTACCAATAAATTGGATAATGGCGTTAGGCCCTTAGTAAAATTACCGAAGTGTGATTTTTGCCCATAATGATGAAAGTGCCCCTGGACTCCCAAATTATTGAAATACCCTTTTCGGCCCAAAGACAAGATTATCCTTCCATTTTTGTTTCTCACTTAACTATTTTCTATGTGTGTGACTTGAAGGTTCTTTACTTTGCCGGCAATGTCCTGATAACTAATTAAGCATCAAGCAATTAGTGTTTTCGTACACCAATCAAGATTGGCCTCTAGCAAGACATCATGATTTCCTAACAAGTAAAGAATCAACGATTTATGCTTACCTTTTCTACGGTATGATTACCGTGCAATTCGATCTATTTCATCATCTTATATCTCATCAAGGTTTGAGGTACAGAAATAGTGTCTACCTCAAAATGCTACCTTGATGCATTATGTATTTGGCTCTTGAATCTTATGACTATATAATATTGGATTCGAGCCCCAACTCGATTCCACCGTGGGCACAGATTTGAGGTCTTAGTTTTTAACCAAATATCTCGCCAAGATAAGATCTCCTGTAACCAAGAGTGATGAATCTTTTATTGATCCACCATAGCCATAGTTACTTCTCAATGTAACCAATCACCATTGTTATGGTAATCCCAAAGAGAGAAGACATTGGGTTGGTGTCAAATCACATCGATATTTACATACAACGCTTTGGTGATCTCAAGTCGAAGAACCACATGCATCATCATCCGTAAGAGGATATATTCCATAGACACTAAGTTTACCATCTTGTATGAAATCCTCTGATGGGTCAGTCTAGTGGACTTGTAGAAGCAAGCACTTATGTGTTGCACTAGGTTGATGCCCACAACCTTGACATGTGAGATCTGTTACTACGTTTCAGTAGGGTCGTTCAACGCGATGATATTCTCTCCGTATAATTTGTGTCATTGGTTAGATTTATACTATGACTATGAACAGTTTCAGAAGGGCCACCATTTATAATACTCAATTCCCTCGTCACTGGTTTCAACCTTTCTAAGGACATATACTATTTTCTTTACGCACAGTAAATAGATACTATAGTATAAACGCTCATAAATAAGCGATGTCTTTTATTCATTTATAAAATGAGTTTGCAAGAGCTAAAATGTTGGCTCTAGTACACCTACTCTAACACATTGCATGTTTGCTTTTCTTATCCCTTAATTCTTTATCTTAATGTTATATTTATTTGTGTTTGTGAGTAATTGATTGTCATAACACTTTCCATTTGAAAAGTCTAAAATCACAAAGAACTTTATTTTGAGCATATAACAAAAATTGACCTTAGAAGCTTTAAAATCTGGAATGGTTTATGACAATGTTTCCTTACAATATTTAAAAGAATAAGCCAATTGAGTTATGGACTATAATTGGAGTTATTATTTGACTTAGGTTCTATAGTAAAACTCTTTTAACTAATATAAACCAGCATTGATTAATAAAATAATAATCGAGGTATAAAAAAACCATTGACTAGAATGCTAATCAAAGAAATATACTTAACTAAACATTTGCATGGTAGCATCATAATGGAAAATCAATCTTTAATTGTCATTTCCACCATAACCTTATTCTAAATGAAAATAGAACAATAAAAACGAAACGTAATTCTCACAATATATACACTACATTGCAAAGACTTTTGTGAGAAAAATCACTGACTCACTGACTCTTTTGCAGACATGATAGCCTTACTCTTTTAACTCTTTTGTAGACATTTTAGCCCACACAATCTCCAATATCTACGTTCTTCATTGTGGCCCAAGCCCAAAGTCTAGTGACCCATCCTAGCCCAAACAATGTTAACTGAGGCCCGGCGAAAATCTGGTCAACACATTGAATTCTAGAATTGACTTCTTCCTATTTCCTCTCTCTAATTTTGTTAAATAATAACAACAATAATAATAACAACAACAACAAATAGTAGTGTTTGTTTGATTATTTTGAATAGAATTTTTGAAAAAGTAAGAGTTGGGTGGTTATTACGAGGTAGGATTTGAAAATTATAAAAACACCTCATAGGTTTGTTAATTTATTAAACACCATTGTAATAAAACATTAAAAATTAACGAAAAAAACCCCCACTCATCCATTAAATATCGGCAACCGCCCAAACCGCCGGAGGGTGGTTAGAGTCGCCGTATCAACGCACGATCTATTAGATCTGACCAGTTGTGCACCGATATGTCATTTTCCAACTAGATCCACCATGGACCTGGCCAGAAAAAACTAGATCTATGGCTAGATTTGGCTGTGTTTGGTCATCAACCGTTGATGTTCGATGGCGATCATATCTTGGCTGTCATTGATGACTAGCTACGGCCAAAGATCTGGTATTTTCTAGCCAGATCCACGGTGAATCTGATCGAAAAAGGCTAGATCCGCGTACTATCGGCCAAATCGAACTGATAGTGCACTATTATATCAGATTCCAGCCAACTTCTGACTGTGGTGGCCAAAATCTGGCAAATGTGGGTGAGTGGAGGTGTTTTTATGAATTTTTAAACCTTTTTTTTAGCGGTGTTTAGTTAAATTAACAAACCTATGGGGTTTAAAAATAATTGAATAAAATAGAATGAGATTTTCAAAATAGAGAAACAAATGTGTATTTTGGGTAGGATAGGAATATGATACTGCAAAAATACTTGAACAAATCTACCCAGTCTATTTTGTTTTTCTCTCCAAATTATAGAGATTTAATTTTTATATCTTAAATAGTGCTGTTAACAGTGACTGCTAAATTATAAAAAATCATCACTAAGAACTTTTTAACTTCTTGGACTAAACATGCATAATTCAAAGAGTAGAGAAAAAAAAACCAATTTTGATATTTCTTTAGGGGATCTGAAATTATTTTAGGCAGAATTTTTATAATTAAACCGAAATCTTAGGGCATTTGTAATTTTTTTTTTTAAATGTTGATGAAATTAAATACTTCCCATTTTATTATTCGAATGCTGTTTAACGGAAGGCGGATCAGGTTTTGGTCAAATAATAACCTTTTCCTGGGCACCAGAAGCTTGGAAGAGTATAAGTTTTTTTTTTTTTTACGTAAAGAAAGTTCAACCAAACACCAAATAGAATATTGAATATTCCACACGTTTGTGTTTAATTTTGTGGCTGAATTTATCCGAATATGAATATTGAATATTACAAGTCAAACAAATAGTATTATGAAAAAGTATTGATCTTTTTTTCAAAGCCGAGTTGCGTACTAAATCAAAGAGTGAAGAGAAGAAAGAAAATTACTGACAGAGAGAGACTTCTTCCAAAACAAATTCAAAGGACTCCGAGGGAAAATGATAACCAAAGAAGCAGAATAAGGCCAAAAAAGATTATTCTTTGGTTTTGTGAATTCTAAGAAAAAACGAAAAAACGAAAATTCCACACGTTTAAGTTCTTGCCACTGCTTGTATACAAATGTCAACTTTTTGAATTCATACTTTATCTTCGTAATAAATCGAAAGGCAATAATATTCCAGAGACAAGCTATAACATTTGAACTCAATTAAGGAGATATTATTTATTTTGGGTTTACAATTTTCTTTTTTGGACTTTATGTAAATATTTTTCACTCGAAACACATTTATTTAATTAAAGGACCTAAGATTCATAAATTAAATTGACACAGTTTTTCATTCGATAATTATGTAATGTGACAAAAGTTATACATTTAATCTAAATTCATTTAGTTTGTATTGAACTAATACAACATTGAACCCTAATTTATTACCTTAATCTTTTCAGTAGAATGACAATTTAACAGTTTGTTTATATTTTCGGAAAAAGTCTTTACTGCTTTCCCAAGTTTTAATTCCTGAGTAGTTGAATCTTTGTATGCATGTGCATGGACATTGAACAAGTTTAATATGAAGCAAATTAAACGCCTGCTGACAATAAGTTGAAGCTTATACGAGAGCATGTACAGATGAGTCAACAGCGGCGGTTAATTTGATTATTTTGACACAACGACAATTCTTTTGACAGAGATAGATACCTACTCAGCCACTTAATTCCAGACTCTCGATTACTTTACCAAGATTTTCGAAGCAACTTCCTTCTAACTTCTAAGTAATTATCGTCTAGCTTTTGTTTGAATGTGTCAATGATTAATCGTCTCTTGGTCAATTTGACTGAAGTCTATAAATATCAGCTGGCCTGTCCTTGAAAGAGCACATTACTGCATTCTTAATTTTAAAAAATTTCAGCTTCGAAGTCGCATTATTGTTTTCTTTTGGGCACCAAAAGAGGTGAGGGATTTCATCTAAGTTTCTGTTGTTATATACTGCCAATACCGCCTGCTAAAATATTAAAATTTTGGTTATACTAATTCATGTTAATATCATAAAATCATATTGTATTTTTATAAACTCACACTTAAAGAACAATTTTAATTAATTTATAATAACCACTTGACATTATATATTTAATCATACCAATTTTCCATTCAATGAAGCAAGGCTAAGTGCATGTAGTCCTTGGAAATTCCTTTTCCAGTTTACTAATCATCAGCTGATGTTTTTTTTTTTTTTTAATAGATCGCAGGCACTATAAAATTCTTCACTAGATCGTTGAAAAAGAAAAAGTAGAGTAATGGGTGACATAGCAAAGAATTGGAAGGAGCTAAGTGGCGAGAATGATTGGGAGGATCTATTGGATCCTCTCAACATCAATCTCCGCCAGTATATAATTCACTACGGCGAAAGGGTTCAAGCTGTTTATGACTCCTTCAATCAAGACAAGTCCTCTCAGGCGTATGGATTTCCTCTATATGCACCCAAAGATCTATTCTCCAGTGTCGGCCTAGAGAAAGGGAATCCTTTCAAGTATACCATCACCAACTATCTGTACGCGATGACAGATATCGATTCCAGCATTGATTGGATTGTCAAGGACCAATCTTCTTGGATCGGTTATGTTGCCGTGGCCACAGATGCAGGGAAGGCTGCGTTAGGAAGGAGAGACATTCTCATTTCCTGGAGAGGAACTCTTTTGACCGGCGAATGGTTGAAGGATGTCAATTGGCCTCTAACTTCAGCTTCAAACTTACTTGGGGACACTCATCCTGATCCTCAACCTCATGTGCACCAGGGATTTCATTCGCTCTACACATCGTCCAACCCCAAATCACAATACAATAACTTCAGTGCCAGAGATCAGGTATCCAAAAAAGCTCAGATCATGAGAGAATCCTAATCTTAATATATAGTCATCTTGCTTTTCAAGTCATTAATGAGTAGTTCAATATAGTTAACAAGGAGTTTCTTTTTCTTTTTTTTTAAACTAATAACTCGCATATGCAGGTTCTGAGTGCAGTTAGAAAATTGGTAGATAAATACAAAGACGAGGAAATCAGTATAACAATAACAGGTCATAGTTTGGGTTCAGCACTTGCGACATTGAATGCAGAAGACATAGTTTCCGGAGGATACAATAAGCCCACGGGAGCGGATAAAGCATGCATGGTTACAGCTTTTGTGTTTGCGAGCCCCAAGGTTGGAGACAAAGGCTTCAAGACTGTATTCAACAAACTCAGCAATCTTCATCTCTTGCACATCAGAAACATCAACGACATAGTTCCTAAATTGCCTTTTATTTTCTACAGTAAAGTGGGAAAACAGTTAAAATTTGATTCTACCAAGTCAACGTACTTAAAGGCTGAAAATGCTAAACAAATAGGTGATTTGCATAACTTGGAGATTTATCTTCATGGAATTGCAGGGACGACGTCTGAAGGGAGTGATAAATTTGAGTTGATAATTAAACGTGATATTGCACTGGTGAACAAAGGATTAGATATTTTGAAGAGCGAATTTGGTGTACCACCCAAATGGTGGGATCCAATTGTAAACAAAAGAATGGTTCAAGACAACAATGGCTATTGGAAGCTGGAGTATTATGTTCCAGAGTGTCCTAGTGCTTAATTATCCTGGGAAATACAAGCACTAATTAAGAGCCTGAATCTTATGTGGGAATTATAAAAGTAGAGTAGGACTCAACTAGCTTAGGGTACCTTTGCTACTTAAAGCTTTGTTTATTGTAATTTTTTGCTATTTATTTATTCATTTATTTATTTTTTTACTAGTATCTTGGTGTAACTTAACTTAATCAAATGGCCATTTGTCTTTCTCCTATTGTTTATTAGATGTTATATTAATCCAAAGGTTCTCTATTACAATTACAAATATCGCTAATGAATTGGGATCCCACAACTTTTGGAAACAAATTTGGCCATTCATTAATTTTTCAGATACTACATTTGCACCACTGCCATATGTGACCATTAAATGTGTAAGCTAATGGCTAGTGACTACTCCAATAAGAAATTTATACGTATACATTCCCATAATATTTCTTTGAATTTCCTACTTAGATATGCTTTTTTCTTTTCATTAAAATTCCATAATGTCATAAACTCTCAAACTTAAATCCTAAATTACAGAAATCTAAAATCTTAACTCCAAATGCGTAAAGTTTTACATGTACAAAGTCCAAAAATCCAATCAACGGTGACTTTATCATTGAACTTCAATGGTGGGCTCAACACCAACCAGGATTGTAGCACGATCTTATAAATTGCAATGAAGATTGTGGTGGCTATCTCGAACAGCCCAATCTCCGATAGCCCCTGTTAAAGAAATTCTGCAATCAAACTACGATTTGTGTTAGCTTCAATCTAGTGGCCAAATAATGAGGTTACCGATTTTTTCTTCCCAATTTTTATGCTTTTTCAGTTTTAAAGATTTTTTAATTATGTGAATTATTTGCTTTTTGTTTATTTGTGTATTGAGTTATTTTAATTTGCGATAGAGAAGCTGTTAGGGTCTCATTTGTGATTTTTGGACTTAGAGAGAGAATGATTTTTTGTTGGAGATGAAGAAGATAATTTAGAAATATTTTATCTTATAAAATTTTTGTTAGGGTGATGGATTTATACGGTGACGTTTTATCATTAAGTGGGATGATGTCGTTTTAAGCCAAGTGAAGATCAATCCTGTTCGTCGGCTGGTTGAGAATCCAACGGTGGCAAGTCAGTTTGATGGTCAACAGTATAAAAGCAGTGCAACGGTCCATTCTTAAACGATTGAACCTATTTTCATGTTTTTCCTTTTCTCTGTAAAACAAACTGCCTCTTTTAGAGTTTGGATATAGTTTTGATCTTGAATCTTGTAATAGGGTGTTGAGTGGCTGGTTTGCAGGCCACTTGAGGGTGCTAGAGTTTGTAATGTATCTTGGGTACTAGATCTGTGTCTCTAAGGTGTTACAGGTTCTGTAAAGATCAATTCTTTGGTCGAGTTGTGTTCTGTAATCTTGATCAATATAGTGCAGCGAGCTCGCTGGTTTCCCGAGCTCAACGTGGATGTAGCTTGCTCAATAAGAGCAAGTGAACCACGGTAAATCTTGGTGTGTTGTGTGTGTGATTCTGTCTTTTTGTGCTATGTGTTTCGTGGTTGTTTTGATTGATTTGTTGCGAACAGGTAGAACAATGGTATCAGAGCCATTTCTTGGAGATTAGGGTTTGCGAATCTGGGTTTTTTTTTTTTTTTTTTTTTTTTTTTTTTTTTTTTTTTTGCAAAATTAGGGTTTCAGGAAATTGGGGGTTTTCGAACTAGTGATTCCTTTGAGTCTCCAATTGGATCTAGGGAGTCAAATCTTGGCCAAGTTTAAGGGTATCTAGGCTGGAAACCAGTAACTGCCTTAAAAATTGCCTAGCAATACTTGGCGACCTTTGGTGTAACAACGCCACGTATACCTTAGGCTATTCTTCCCTGCCGTTACAGTACAATGAGCACTACTCGTATGGAGATCTCCCAATACGATGGGAAGATCGATTTCGGGAGCTGGAAAAAGAAGACAAAAGCTCTCCTCTCACACAATAAGGTTGCAATTGCACTGGAAGAAGACATCAAGAAGTGGCCGGAGGAAAAACTGAAGAAGAAGGAGGAAGTTAATGAAGAAGCTTACAATCTGATCATTCTGAATCTGTCAGACAGTGGCCTCAGAAAGGTAGATGGGATAGAATCACCATTGGAACTATAGGGTAAACTCAATACTTTGTATGCTTTACAATCTGCCCCAAATTTAGCTTTCTTAAAGGGCACTTTATTTTCTTACAAAATGGATAGTTCTAGGAGTATAGAGGACAATTTAGACAAATTTATTAAAATGACTCTAATCCTAAAAGGAACAAATCAAGAATTAGGAAGTACTAGCCTAGCTATGATCCTCTTGAACTCACTGCCTGATGACTACCAAGTAGTCAAAAATGCGTTACAGTACATTGGTACTGTACCAACCCTAGATCTAATAGTTGCATGTTTTAAGGCTAGGGAGTTAGAGTTGAAAGTCCAGAAAAGAAGTGGGTCGAACTTGTTTTTTAAAACCAAGGTGAAGTCTAGTCAGACAGGGAGGAGTAATTTTGCGAATCAGGGGAATAGGAATAAGAAAAAGTGGAAAGGAAATAACAAGGGTAAAGAAACTAGAAAATGTTTTTTTCTGTAATAAGGCTGGTCATATTAAAAAGAACTGTTTTGAATGGATCAAGAAACAAAAACAAGGGAACACAGAGACAAACCTAGCCACCACTACAAACCTAGTAGATGAACCTGAGGTGCTTACAGTGTCAATGTCTGACACTGCTAATGAGTGGGTGCTGGACTCATGATGCTCTTTCCATATGAGTCCAAACAGAAACTGGTTCCAGGAGTTTGAGGATATTGATTCAGAAACAGTTTACATGGGGAACAATAATGCATGTAGGTTAGAGGAATTGGCTCTATAACTCTAAGTCTTAACATTGGAAAATTGGTTAAACTCACAAGAGTCAGGTACATCCCATAACTGAAAAGAAACCTAATATCTCTAGGTACCCTAGATGAATCAGGTTGTAGTTATAAGGCAGAGAATGGAAGCTTGAACATATACAAAAATAGGAACCTTATCCTAACAAGAGAGAAAAAGAATGGGCTTTACATACTCTATGGGAATATATCCTCTAACTGTTTGAACTCTGTGATTAAGCCTACCAACCTATCCAACATAGAAAAGTGGCACCTTAGACTAGGTCACATAAGCCAAAAAGGTATGGATACCCTGAACAATCAAGGTCAGTTTGGTAAAGATAAGATCTCTTCACTGGATTTCTGTGAAAATTGCATACTAGGAAAACAACATAGAAACGGTTTCCAAAAGGGGGTACACCAAGCCATTAGTCAACTTGAATACATTCACTCTAACCTGTGGGGACCTGGGAGGGTTAAAACCTATGGGGAAAACAGTTGCTTTATGTCCCTAGTAGATGATTACAGCAGAAATGTTTGGGTTTACCTATTAAAGACTAAGGATCAAGCCTCAGAAAAGTTTAGGGAGTGGCAACTCTTAGTTGAAAATCAGATGAATAAGAGGGTCAAGGTTCTCAAAACTGATAATGGGTTAGAATTCTGCAACCAAGAGTTTGATAAGTTCTATAGTGATCAAGGGATCTTGAGGCATGGGACTGTGAAACACACCCCTCAACAGAATAGGATGGCTGAGAGAATGAACAGAACCCTCTTGGATAAAGTGAAATGCATGCTTATCACCTCCAAACTTCCCACCTCCTTTTGGGGAGAAACCCTAAGAACCTCAGCCTACTTGATAAACAGAAGCCCCTCCACTGCTATAACCCTAAAATGTCTAGAAGAGATGTGGACTGGAAGAAAACATGATCTAGGACACTTGAGAGTTTTTGACTGTGCTGCATATGCACACACTGTTGGTAGAAAGTTGGAACCAATGTCTATAAAGTGTGTTTTTCTGGGATACCAAGAAGGAACAAAAGGGTACAAGCTGTGGGACAAGGAGTCCCCTGGGGTCAAAATTGTAGTAAGTCGAGATGTGATTTTTAATGAGGGTATTTTTCCCTGTAAAAGTACTAACTCTGATGTAGGTCCAAATCCAAGTGTAAGGGAGAGTTCTAGTCAGCCTAAGACTACACAAATTGAGGTGGAGCTTCCTGCCCAACCTCACCCACTGCAAGATTCTGAAACCATCCAAAAAACTAAAGCTGTTCCTGAACCTGTAGGAGAAACTGGACATTCTGATCCAGAACAAGAGGATGAGACAGAAACAGCTGAAGATACTGAAACTCAGCCTGAAAACTTGCAAGATTACCAACTTGCAAGAGATAGGGCCAGGAGACAGGTAAGGATTCCCACAAGGTTTTCATATGCTGACCTCATTTATACTGCCCTCCTTGCAGGTATAAAATTGCAGAGAATCGAACCAGAAACATATGAGGAAGTAGTAAACTCTAAGGAGAGGGACAAATGGAGGGTTGCCATGGAAGCTGAGATGAAGTTTCTAAAGGTGAACAAAACCTGGGTTCTTGTACCAAAGCCAAAAGAGCAGAAGGTAATCCAATGTAAGTGGCTGTTCAAATTGAAGGATGGAGTAACAACCAGAGAACCAATCAGGTATAATGCTAGATTAGTACCCAAGGGCTTCACCCAAAGAGAGGGAATAGACTTCAATGAAGTTTTTTCTCCAGTCTTTAAATATAAAACAATTAGATTAATGCTTTCCATAGTAGCTCACCTAGATTTAGAACTTGAACAATTAGATGTGATTACTGCCTTCTTTCATGGGGATCTTGAGGAAGAGATCTATATGAACCAGCCTATAGGATTTATAGATCCAAAGACCCCTGACCATGTTTGCCTTCTTCTCAAGTCATTATACAGCCTAAAACAATCCCCTAGGCAATGGTATAAGAGATTTGACACATTCATTGTGAGTATAGGTTTCATTAGGAGTAAATATGATAACTGTTTTTAATTTGCCCTCAGTGATAACCTGCCTATGTACTTACTATTGTATGTGGATGACATGTTAATAATTAGCAAGTCTAAGTCCTTGATTTGTGAATTAAAGAGAAAATTGAGTGCTGAGTTCGAAATGAAAGATTTAGGAAATGCAAAGAAGATCCTAGGAATGCAAATTGATAGAAATAACCATAAATGTGAGCTGAGAGTGCACCAATGTTCATGTTTGCACAAACTAGTAGAAAAATTTGGTATGACAGGTGCAAAACCTGTTACAGTCCCACTGGACAGTCACTTCACACTGAGTAAGTCACAATGTCCCGGAACTGAATCTGAAATGATCAGGATGGAACATATCTCATATGCCAATGTGATAGGATCTCTTATGTATGCCATGATTAGCATTAGGCCTGACTTAGCTTTTGTAATTTCCTTACTTAGTAGGTATATGTCTAACCCTGGTATGGATAACTGGATTGTTGTAAAATGGGTTCTGAAATATGTAAATGCTACTTTAAATGTTGGACTGCATTACCGTAAAAGAACTACTTCACTTGAGTTGGTTGGGTTTGTAGATGCAGACTTTGCAGGTGATAGAGACACCAGGAAGTCAACCACTGTATACTACTTCACTTTTGGGGGCAACTGCATCAGCTAGAAATCCTAGCTGCAGCCAATAGTTGCACTATCCACAATAGAGGCTGAATATGTGGCAGTTGCTGACATATTCAAAGAAGCCATCTGGCTTAAAAGAATTCTCAGTGAAGCCAAGTTAACAAATCAGAGGCCAGTAATCTTTTCTGACAGTCAGAGCGTAATACATTTGAGCAAGAATCCAGTGTAACATGAACGTACCAAGCACATAGATGTAAGATATCACTTTGTGAGAGACCTGATCTTAAGAGATGAGATAGCACTTCTAAAGGTTTCAACCGAAGAAAATCCAATAGACATGGGTTCCAAGAATCATACCGACAATTTTTCTAAACTTTTCTCTTTACGGAATGAATTTTTTCCATAAAAAGAAGATGAAGACGTGAAGAGGGGGAGATGCAGAAGAAGAAGATGGGAGGAGGAAGAGGGAGAGGGAGAGAGAGAAGTAGATAGAAAGGTGGTGGAGAGAAAGGGAGAGAGGAAGAAAGAAGATAAGAGAAAAAGGAGGCGGAGAAGATGGAAAGAAAGAAAAAAATTAGGTACTTTATAAAATTGAAAAAGTCAAAATCACCCTTTAAGAATAAAAAAATATCAATACTAACATGTCAGTTAGAGTTGCAAATGAATCGTTCTATTCACAAACAGTTCGATGTTCGTTTGATAACAAACGGTTTGAGTTCAAGTTCGAGTTTGTTCGATAAGGTACTCCATTCGAGTTCTAACAAAAGGTATTTGTTCGATTATATTCGGGAACATAACTCCGTTCGAATGATTCGTCCGTTCACATGACATATAATAAATTATTATAATATATAGCATGATAAATTTAATAATGTAATAGATTGTATAATCAAACGATATATAACATAGCAAATCTAATAACATAATAGTTTTATATTTTTCCAAATATGATCAGTAATTAAATATTGTGATATAGTATTTCAGTTAATAAATAATAAATATAGTATGACAAATTGATAAACATAACATATTGTATAATCAATAGATATATAGCATGACAAATTTAATAAAATAATAGCTTAATTAAATATGGTATGTCAAATTTATGAATATAACATATTATATAATTAAGTGATATATAACATAACAAATTTAATAACATAATAGCTTAATTAAACCTAAGTTTTATATATATATATATATATATATAGAGAGAGAGAGAGAGAGAGAGAGAGTAAAACCTCTCTATAGTCATAATGGTGGGACTAACTAATTTTATTACTATGAGGTTATAACTTAATAGAGGTGTAGTTAAAAAATTTTCTTATTTCATAATTCATGTTTTAGTAGTACAATATTAGGATTTCAATTCATGTTTTAATAATATTAAGGTTTCAATTCAGTGCTTCAATTGCCTACTTTTGAAACGTGTTTTGAAACTAACAAAGATAACTGTCCTTGATGGAATTGTAAATGCAGTTGCTGCATGACAATTATCTGTGGCTTTACACACACACACACACACACACACACACACACACATATATATATATATATATATATATAATATAATATATCTATATCATCATCTTTGGTGTGGTACTATATACAGTAAAACCTCTAGTGATACTCTATATAGGAATAAACTCTACATAGTCATAAAAAATTATATTCCCAATTTGGGATAATTATAAATAAGAATAAACTTCATATTGTAATAAGTTATAATTTTTTTAATTCCCGTCTTAAGGAAAGTTGCTTCCATATATTAATAATTATCTGTATATTGCAAAAAAATATATGGTATGTTACATTAAAGATTTAAGATAAAATACAATATTTATCTGAAGTTGTATGAGACAATAATTTATGCTTTAGAGTTGTTATTACATCTTTTAACTTGTTATTACATCTTTTAACTTGTGGGTGCATTACTCGCTAGCATGGACACTTTCTTCTTAAAGCCAAAACATTCTAGCTTCTCAAGCATATTTAGGGCTTCTTGACATGAAACTTTTTGTATTTCCGTACTATCATCCTCATAATTATTTCCTTTCTCTTCTTGTTTAATTGTAGAAATAATTTCTTCTTTTGTTAAAACATACATAACTTGTTACTCATTTGGATGATTAAGGAATACATTAATATTCATTCGATTAGTGTAATGAAGTTGTCGAATCGGATCACTCAATTCTACAAGGACTATTTGATTCTCCTCATCTATTTCATTTGTAACTTGCAATTCATCAACATCAAGGGTCCTAATTTTGTAATGCTTAAAACAATTAGCAATTGTCTGTGGCTTCACATCAGTTGCCATGCAGCAACTGCATTTACAATTCCATCAAGGGCAATTATCTTTGTTGGTTTCAAAACACGTTTCAAAAGTAGGCAATTGAAACGCTAAATTGAAATCCTAATATTGTACTACTAAAACATGAATTATGAAATAAAAAAAAAAAATTAACTACACCTCTATTAATTTATAACCTCCTTATAATAATAAAATTAGTTAGTCCCACTATTATGACTATAGAGAGGTTTTAGTCTATATATGGATTAAATAAATGTATTCATTTAATTAGTTTATATATATTTATGGAATTAAATAAATAGTATTATTTATTTAATTTAGTATTTAATATTTAAATAGGATAATGTGTCTTAGAGATATTATCATTTCCTTTTAGGATTAGTGGAATCCTTCCATAATAGGAATTCAAGGATTGCAATCCTAGTTGAATTCCTATTCAGAATAGCACTATAAAAGGAGGAGAGTTTTTTTTTATCTGTAAAGAGCAATTCTCATAAAGTTAATTTTGCAAATTTAATAGCAAAATTAACTCTCCCAAAAATCCTAGCTGCCGCCAACCCTAGAGAGATATTCTCTCTCTAATTTCTGCCACCTCTCTTAAACCCTTTTATTGGTCTAACAATCAGTCCTAGGGTAATCCCGAACCTCATGAACAGTGCTAGTGAACAATATTGAAAATTCTAATCTAGAGAAGGAGCCGCCAACAGGAGGTAAAAGTACCATCCTTGTATGGTTTAATCAAAATATATTGTAAATTAATTTATTGAGTCGTGATCTTGGGTAAGAGATCATGCTATGGCAAGAAATTTTTTTTGTTATTCCGTGCTTGCCACGACATGATTCCTACACAATGTATAGTGGTTCCGCCCAAACCAGCTTACATCCACTCCTCCAAGCTCTCTCTCTTAGAGTATTCCACTAACCCTTGGTTATCAAACCCCTAACCAAGCTTTCTTTCTCAATTTACAAATAGCTTCCAAGGTGCTATTTAACCTTTAAACTCTCTTGGACTCACTTTCTCTCACTAGAAATGTCTAGGAACTCAAGATTGAACTTCACTCTTTTACAACTCGGAAATAGATTAATAAAACAGTGCAATAACTCTCTCACATAATAGAATCACAAGTCTTTTCGCTCAATACAACCCAATCTACAAGAAATCAAATGACTGTGTAGAAAAGTTTTAAGGTTAGGATGAGAAATTTGCAAGTAAAAGCTCTTTGAATGATTGAATGTTTATGCTTCGATGTTTTTGCAATTTTAAAGTGTCAAAAATTGATTCAATATGATTCGGTTGGATTTATATAGAAAATTTCAAAAAAAAAAAAAAAAATAGTCGTTATGCACAAAAATGAATTTTCCAGTTTGTGATCAACCTAATGGTCTATTTGGTCGATCTATTGTTGATGTGTCACTAGTTGTTATAACTCCCAATTGACATTAGCTCAACCTAATGGTACATTCGGTCTACCTAACAATCATCCTATTGGTCATCCTTTTCACAAGGCATTTTGTAAGCATATGAGAACATTTTTCATATTATACTCCTGCATTTTAATTTTAACAAAACTATGTTAATGTTGTTCTTAGTAATGTTCCATTAATGAATACTTTTAGTATCTATAAGATGAAATACAAGACATTTAGGCGTGTTAAAGATGAATTGAATCTCACTTTCACATAAAGTGCTTTTACGAGGACAAAAAACACTATATTTAAGTGCTTTTTGTGACTGAAAAAGCCAATTCAACCACCCATTTGAACTTTTCCACATGACGGCACCACATGTACTCATAGGCACATAACCAACAATAGCAAATAGAAGAATCTATTGAAGTCATTAACCGCGTTATTTTAATTTTCTTTTGTAAATAAATAACAATTATCATACTAATTACAGATATATTTTTAATACTCGATATTAACCCACTGGGGTCACAACATTATATGGTAAAAGTATATATTAACAAGTAATCAACATATTATCAAACATCAATGACAACCTACAATATGTTAATAATCATTTTTATCTAATTTTATTTAATTCATCTGTATAAAAATGATCAAATAAATATATATTAATAATTAATGAACCAGCTTTGTTTGGGTGCCCAACTCGTCAAGTAAAATTACCAACCGTAATAACTCCATCTACCCCACAATCCTTATTTATACTTTCAACAGGCTCAAGTTAAATGATATGGTTACCGAATTTTAAGGAAAAAAAAAAAAGCACAAGAGAGATACTATTGAAAGAAATATTTTGATGAGATCACAATTTTAATTGTATTTGTCACAATAATCTTATCAATTAAATCATTTTTATAAAGTTAAAGAATCTTAAATTTAATGAGCATAAAATATCATTCAAAATTGACGACATTCAATATTTAATAATTAAAATAAATTTTCTGAAATTTTCTTACTTTGGTAGAACGGGAATACTCTGCTCAGTTCTGAAGAAATTTTCAGGATCAACCATTGTCTTCACCTTCACCAATCTGTCAAAATTGCCATTAAAGTACTTGGCCCCATAAACTTTACCTTCCTCATAACTGTCTTTACCATTATGGTTCATACCGATATCAAGATCTCTGTAGTTCAAGTAAGCACCTCTTGGATTCTTTGACACAAATGGAGTCATGAAATTGTAGAGGTCTGAAACCTGAGAAGTGTAGTTCTTTTCAAGCTCAGGATCAGGCTTTTCCCAAGTAATGGAGTACTGAACCTTGAACAAATTCCCATCTCTGTGCGGAAATGGAGTCTCCGTTGCAGGAATTTCGCTCATTCTCCCTCCATAAGGATTGAAAACCAACCCAACTTTCCCCAATTCCGTCATAGTTTTCCATATCAAATTGAGGGAAAATTTCGGAATTGGTTGCTGCACGTAATCGGATTTCCTCTTCACGAAATCGGCCCAGTCAACTTTTCTATCGAGTAGAGCATCAGGTTTTGTAGTATTGAGATCAAAATTAGACCACCAAAGAACTGAATCAACCCATCTCATTTCCATACAACCTTCTTTCTTTAATCCCAATTCAGGAAATTCCTTATCCAAAAGAGACATAAGATTATCTTTCAATCCTAAATACAATGCGATCACAGTTATTTTCGCAGTCGTCTTCTTGTTCTTCGTCGTCGGCTGTAAAAGCATTCTCATGAACAAGTTATTATCCGTCGCCGGCGCCACAAACGCCATTTGAGGCGATCTCCGTTGCGTCTCTTCCACAAGTCGTTCAACTTTGAACACAGTAACCTTGCGGAACAGAAACCAACTCAGTTTATACGATAACACAACGCCAAAACTCGCGCCACCGCCGCCTCTAATGGCCCAAAAAAGATCCTCTCCCATTCCTTTTCTATCAAGAATTCTCCCTGAACATCAACAATCTTAGCATCAACACATTATCAGTTGACAAAACGAATTTCCGCAACATGGTGCCATAACCAGCGCCGCTAAAGTGCCCACCAACCCAACAGTCGGGCAAACGCCGGCAGGAAAGCCATGAACACTGCTTTCTCCGAAATTTTGTAATAAACTTCACCCAGAGTGGCGCCGGCTCCAACCCATGCGGTCTTCCTTCATGTCAATATCAACATTCCGAATATTAAACATGTCGAGAATGAAGAAAGGATTCTCTGACTTATACGATAAACCCTCATAGTCGTGGCCGCCGCTACGGATTTTGAGCTGAAAATTAACTTGTTTGGCGCAAATCACAGCGGCTTGAACGTGGGATTCTTCCAATGGGGTTATGATGACGGTTGGTTTCGGCGTTGAGGAAGAATGAAGCGGGCATTCTGATATAGGCTCGTAAAACCGATGAAAATGATCTGCTTTGTTGGTTGTAGACGATGCTGGAGAGCTTATCATCCGTGGAATTTGTTCGCTTTGTGAAGCATTGGAGAAATGTTTCATACACAGGATCCGGACCCCCCATGAACGGGAAAGATTGGTAAAAGAAGAAGAATTGAGGCCACGGAACTGTTAATATTTTCATAGTTCTGTGGTCTAATTTTTATTTTGGTCAGTAAAGATTGAGTTCAGATGCATTATACCATTTTTGGAGGTCAGTCTATGGCGAAATAACATCTTTAATTAGGCGTAACAACTTTAAAGACTTTTCACCGTTTTAAGAGAAAATCGGAGACTGAAATTACCCCTAGTCATCACAATGTCTATTAATTTTCAATTTTGGGGAGATTAAACTATTTTCAATGTCGGTTTAATTTGGTGAGGCTAAGGTCACATGGTTATTTTAGTTTTTTTTTTTTTTAAATAGGATAGAAGTAATAATTATGATTAATCAATCCTTGAACTGGGTCCATTGGGCTTTCATTTCGTGTTTATTAATTACAATATTGTACGAATTTGATATTGACAATTTATGTTCCTTGACTTTAATTTAAACATTTGGTATGGACGCCTAGTTTCTGGATCTAAAGAGTTTGTTTAATTTTTAATTGAAACATCTATAAATAAAAGGAAGGTTAAATCACCAAGTAAAGGCATTTAAATTAACGTTAACAACAAGTTGATTTAAAATTAAAAAAAAAAAAACTAGAATATAATTAAATTTATTATATAAAAAAAATTAAGAATTGTTTTTAGATTAAAAAGCATAAAAAATTGTGAAATAACTTTATATCGTTTTCTGATTTACAAAGCTTTAAGGATTGTATCCGAAAACTATTTTCAAACATTTCAACTCATTTCTAAAAAACTCATTTTTATAAGATTATTGTATTTCTTATTTTTAAAAACAAGACAAAAAATGTATTTAAATTCTAAACAAACGGCCTTTAAATGTTGATATTGAGTACTATATTCTTTATGATATTATCATGTGGGGTGGGGATATTTTCTTTTAAAGTTCTAAATTAAAAAAACTAAAAACAACTCAAGAACAATTTAGCGTTAGACTTAAAATTTGGTAAGTCATAAGTATATTGGGAAGTTTTAGGTTTGGCAAATTTTTAATAATTTTAAAAATATTTAAAACTCTGAAAAAATTAAAAAATAATGATAGTTAAACACCAAAATAATTTAAAAAAAAAAAACAATAGTATTCATGAAATTTTATGTTGACAATATTATTATTATTGCGTTCTGTTGACATAAATATAATTGTCAAGAACGATTAGTCATAAGATAGTCGTAATTATATATATATATAAAATATCATTTCAATTAATGAGTGGATCCAATAGTATTTAAGTACAGTTTTGATTAGGGTGAGCGGTTCGGGTACCCTGACTTTCCAGAGGAACCGGAACCGGAACCCACAGTACAGGTTCCCAAAAAAAGGAACCGGAAACGGAACCGCACAGTACAGGTTCTTCAATTCAAGGAACGGAACCTAAAATGCAGGTTCCGGTTCCTTCCAGGGTACCCTGTAAAAAATCAATTACCCCCCTATTAGTTTAAAAAATAACAAAAACACCTTATAAGTTACAAATACACCCTAACAAATTTTCGTTATTCATTCATTTGTGTCCAATGTAACTCATAACCTGTAATCTCTAAGCAACACTTGAATTCAATCAATTCATCACAATTCACATAATATCGTCAATCAAAACCAAAACACAAACAATTATTCTCACAATTCACATAAAATAACTTCACCAAATAATTTAAATAAACAACAATTCTTAATACTAATTACTAACATTGCCATTTGCCAGGGGTCTATTGATAAGTTAATAAATATTAATGTTTTATAATTTATTAATTTAATGTTATAATTGGTTAATTGGGTATTTATAATATACCAAATATAATTCAGTAAATTTAATATTAGAAACAAGTAATGTTATAATAAATAAGTGATCTACTACAATGAAATTGTAATGTTATAATAATTAAGTGATCATAATACAATGTAAATTGTATGTTATAATTAATTAAGTAATATATTATTAATTATAAGTAATATTATAATTAATTAAATTGTAATCATTTAATAAGTATTAAATATTGTTTATAAATGTTAAATTAAATAATCATACAATAATTATAATATAATGTTATAATTAATAAAATTATAATAATTCGATTAAATATTGTGCAAATTAGTAAATTACTAATGTGTTTAAAATAATGCATAATCAATTAAGTAATCATTTAATTATGTAATGTTATATTAATTATATGATCTACTATAAGTATAATGTAATGTATAATGAATTAAGTAATCATACTACAAATCTATAATTTAATATTTAAATTAAATTTCAAATCATTAATTAATATACTAATGTTTATAATGGAATGTTATAATGATTAAGTAATCATTACAAATATATAAGTAATGTTATAATTAATTAAATTTTTAATCGTTTAATTAAGTAAGTAATAGTATAGTAGATTACATGTTATAATGTAATGTATAAATTCATAACTAATTAAGTAATTATGTAATCATTTAACTATATAATGTATTAATTAAGTAAGTGATCATAATATAATGTAAATAATAATATATAATTTAATTGAGTAATTATTTAACTTAATGTAATGCTTAATTAATGTTTATAAGGTAATGGTATATTAATTAAATTTCTTATCATTTAATTAAGTATTGTGCTAATGTTTATGTAGTAATTAGTAATTACTAATGTTTAAAATATAATATCATAACTCATAATCAATTAAGTAATATTTAATTATATAATGTTATATTAATATTGACATACTATAAATAGTATAATGTAATGTTATAATGAATTAAGTAATCATACTACAATATATAATTTAATATATATTAATTAAATTTCAAAAATTTAATTAATATACTAATGTTTATAATGGAATGTTATAATTGATTAAGTAATCATATTACAAATATATAAGTAATGTTATAATTAATTAAATTTTTATCGTTTAATTAAGTATGTAATAGTTAGTAAATTACTAATGTTAAATGTAATGTTATAAATTCATAACTAATTAAGTAATTATGTAATCATTTAACTATAATGTTATAATTAGTAAGTAATCATAATATAATATAATATATAATATTATAATTTAATTGAGTAATTATTTAACTATAATATAATGCTTAATTAATGTTAAATGAAATGTTTATAGATAATGTTATAATTAATTAAATTTTTTATCATTCAATTAAGTATTGTGCTAATGTTTATATAGTAAATTAGAATTACTAATGTTTAAAATATAATATCATAACTCATAATCAATTAAGTAATTATTTAATTATGTAATGATATTACTTATATGATCATACTTAATAGTATAAAGTATGTTATAATAAATTAAATAATTATACTATAAATTATATTTAATATATAATTAATTATTAAATCATTTGATTAATATACTAATGTTTATAATAGAATGTTATAATTGATTAAGTAATTATATTATAAATATATAAGGTAATGTTATAATTAATTAAATTTTTAATCGTTTAATTAAGTAATATATAATATAGTAAAAATAGTAAATACTAATGTTTATAATGTAATGTTATAAATTCATAACTAATTATGTAATTATGTAATCATTTAACTATGTAATGCTATAAAAGGAAGTGATCATAATATATATGTAATATAATAATATTATAATTTAATTGAGTAATATTTAACTATAATGTAATGTTTAAATTATGTTATAATGAAAGTGTATAAGGTAATGTTATAATTAATTAAATTTCTTATCATTCAATTAAGTATTGTGCTATATTATGTAGCAAATTAGTAATTACTAATGTTTAAAACAAATATATAACTCATAATCAATTAAGTATTATTTAATTAGTAATGTATAATTAATTATATATCATACTATAATGTAATGTTATAGTGAATTAAACTAAAATAATCATACTATAAATTTATTAATATTATAATTAATTAATGATTTTTAATCATTAATTAAGTTTGTACTAATGTTATAATAAAGCAATTAATTAAGTAGTAATCAATTAAGTAATGCTATAATTAATTATACTATAATCAATTAAGTAATGTTATAAATTATAATTAATTAAGTAATCATTAACTATAATGTAATGTTATAATTGATTAAGATGAATTTAACTAGTAATTAAATTTATTAATGTTATCAATTATCATATATAATTAATAATACTAATTTATATAGATATACTTAGAACTTGATAATTGAAGTAAATAACTAAATATATTATTACTCAATCAAATATACTATTTTATTCAAAAATAATTCTTTTAATAACATTAAAAATGTAAAACACTTTTAATTGGATCATAATTCCAATTATTCACTTAATTGATCAAAACTTTAATATTAATATATTATAATATATTAAAGCTTCTAATATGGTGTAATTTATATGTAATAAGTATAATTGTATTCGTATATTTATTTAATTAGGTTATTCTAAAAATTTAATTTTTTCTATTTTAATTTTTTTATATGTAAAATAATAGAAACTCCTCCATTATTTACATTTCACAAATATTTCATTATAGTCCAGGTTCCAAAATAGGTTCTAAACAGGTTCTAAACAGGTTCCAAAAACAGGTTCCAATATAGGTTCCAAAACAGGTTCCAAACAGGTTCCAAAACAGGTTCCAAACAGGTTCCAAAACAGGTTCCAAAACAGGTTCTAAACAGGTTCCAAAACAGGTTCCAAACAGGTTCCAAAACAGGTTCCAAAACAGGTTCCAAACAGGGTACCCCCTACAGGTTCCAAACAGGGTACCCCCTACAGGTTCCAAACAGGGTACCCTTTTTACAGGTTCTGGTTCCGGTTCCGGTTCCTTCGGGGATAAGAAGCGGAACCGGAACCGCACAGTAGCGGTTCTAAAAAATTGGAATCGGAACCTACCCGCACAGTGCAGGTTCTGGGTAGGTTCCGGTTCTGGTTCCGGTTCTTACCCCCGGTTCCAGTTCTACCCGCTACCCGTGCTCACCCCTAGTTTTGATATAATTATATCAAGATCGTATATATTTATTGTTTTTGTATATATATACACCCGATTTACAATTTAGAAGATTTAATCCCAAAATTAACTGCCCTTTTCTTCGTTTAATGTTACCGACAGCAGTGGCACGGTAATCTTCCCCTTTTTGTATGGTAAGATGATGACACATGACATGAGTCAGCATCGAACCAGACAGCCAGTGGACCTTGACCCATGTAAGCCCACCCGCTGAGCAACTAATTCTTTTTAACTACTCGTTTTAAACAGTTGGGAAAAGACCCTTTTTTTTTTTTTTAAACGGTGAATGTTTATTGAACTTTTCTTGCTACCTCATGTTTAATGTTTTCTTCGATACTTGGAAAATCTCAAACCCTTGGATTTTATGGCCATGGGCTGGTTGCCTGGTTATATTTTATTTTCTTAAATCTTTAAGATCACTCTTTGAACTACACATCAATTTGGTTCAATATTTGAACAAATGGCACAAATTCTAACACATTTGCATTAAACAAGAAAAAAAAAAACTCAAGTTTTCTACAATAATTGATGAAGTTAACCATAGCTGAAGGAACAATTATCATTAAACTTAATTTTACTCGTGTGTTCGAATTTGATTTCAGGATGATCCATGGCTCTGATTCACTTCCCAAGACTTATCAATTTTGGTGAGCTGTTGGTTTATTGGCTTTTGTGAGTTGTAATTGAAGAGAGTTGAGGAATCGATGAAATGGTTAATCATAAAACTAATTGAATGGTTAACGAGAAAAAGTGAGATAAGTGGTTGAGTAATACGGTGCAAACAAACACTTTTCACTAATTTTCTCTCACAAACATGATATATCAGCTTATAATTGATCAGTTTGTATGAGTTTCATCTATCCAACAATAGGTTTCACCTGATTAAACCAATTGTGAACTGTTACGTTGCGTTTATGAGAGAGTATTTATGAGAAGTGTTTGTCAAATTATCTTTATTCTAAATAGTTATTTAAATTTGGGGAAGTAATATTTAACGCCCATCATTTTTATCTTTAATCCTCATTTTCTATCTTAAACAGGAGTATAATAATATTTAAACAAAATTAGTAACAATGATTTTCTATAAACATTCAAAAATTTTAGAAAGGATTTATATAGAAGTTCATTATTTTGCTTAAGATCTCGAATTTTTCAGTATCCTATGTCTCTGTAAAGTTGTCAACTCTGAAACACTCCAAAAACTAACATAAGCAATTTGCTTGATTCAAGTTTATGTTTTTCTTTCTTTTTTTTTTTTTTTTTTGGTCGTGTGATCACTTTCTATTTAAACAATGTAATCCATAACCCTTTTACAAAATATAAAACTAAGGAAAGGAAAACCAAAAAAAAAAAAAAAAAAAAAAAAACAAACTGGACAAAAGAAATTAATAAGATCAAACAATAGTTTTGTTTGCCTTTAGAATGTGGTTAAAGTTTTCAATTTCTCATTTTTCAACCACAAAAACAATTTTAAAAGATATCCAAATTCTCTTTTAAGGTAATTTTATAAACCATTGTAATTTGACGTTGTTTGTTTCGAAAGGTTAATTGTAAGTTTTTACCACTCCACGTTGGTGAATTTAAATTTTGATATCCAATTGGGTTAGCCTTTACTCTATTTTTAAAGAAATCCAAAATCCTTTTTAGGAGCCATTTGGATCAAGTTAATATTAGATAACTAGGGTAATATTTTTTAAATTGAGCAGATGACGATGTTTGGTTGGTTTGTAAAAAGTTATTTCCAGAATATTTTATGACAAACAGTGGCATTTGGGGGAATATTGCCTGGAATCTTAATACCTTGGGGGGGTTGTTATTAAAGCTTACCCTAGTAATACAATTTTGTTTCCTTTGTTGCCCCTAAATAGTTGAGCATTTGGTCCAAATTAACCTTATATTTGTTAACATTTACAAAACACTTAATTCACTCATGCAGACACTTTTGCCCTTGTTGTTATCATTTTTTACAGAAATGTCATTATACCCACAACTAGCGACCACCACCAGCCACTGTCGACCGTTGCTAGAGGTTGTCAAAAGTTGCCATAATGGCATACGACCAGTCGTATATGGCCGACCATGCACCGGTAAGGCTTTTTCCAACCATGGTCGGAAAAGGCTAGATCTGGTTGTTTCACAGCCAAAGATGTGGTCTTGAAAGGGCAACTGATTTGGCGTGAAACGGTCGGCGTTTCATGACCAAAGACCTAGCCATTTCACAACTAGAGATCTGGCTGTAAAACGATCATAGATCTAGCCGTGAAACGACCAGATCTGTGGCACTGCCGGCGGCCGCCAACGATGGTGGCTGGCTGCCGGCAATGGCTTAGGGTGGGTATGGGTGTTTTTGTTAAGTTTAAAACGTTTTTGGTTACGAGGATTTTTTGCTAAATCTGAAAAGTTGGAGGTTAAAAGAAATTATTCAAAAAATAATAATAAAAAATATTGTTAATTAATATTTAAAAATGAGTGCAATTTAGTAATTTATATAACATATCCGCCAATTTATCTTCCCAACCAAACATATTATTCACCAATTTATTCGAAACAACCAAACACATTTTCTAAACATTCTCGGTAATCTTCAAGGTGATGTTTTATTCTGATAATATAACATCCTCCTATAATAAAACATTATATGATTCAAACACCCTTTTGAGGTAATTTTATAAACCATTGTAATTTGATGCTGTCTGTTTCAAAAGGTTAATTGTAAGTTTTTACTACTCCATTTTAAAAGATATCCAAAATCTCTTTCATGGTAATTTTATAAACCATTGTAATTTGACATTTGTTTCAAAAGGTTAATCGTAAGTTTTTACTATCCCACATTAGTGAATTTTGATTCTGTTATCCCAATTAGGTCAACCTTACTCCATTAATTACCATTGGATAGAATTCACCCTTAAAACCCGCTTATAAAGGGAGAGAGCCCAAGTTGGCCAGAATAAATGCGTGGCAGCTTAGTCAGCTCAAGTTTGTTAAACGGCAGAGTTGGCATAATTAGTTGGAAGGTTGTTAGAGTTAGTTAGATTAGTAAGTTAGTTACTTTTTGAATAACAGAAAGCAATGCATGTATATATATATATAAGTTAGTTACTTTTTGAATAACAGAAAGCAATGCATGTATATATATATATATATAAGCTATATAAGCTATATAAGCTGTACAGAATCACGTGATATGAATGAGAAAATTTTCTTCTTCTTCTCTTTAATTTGTTCAACGTCATTTTCTCCCAAATCTCAACATGGTATTAGAGCTTCGATAAGGGGCCAAAATACTTGGTTCTTCAACTCTTCGAATCATCTCAATTTCAATCTACTTTCTTCTCAATCAATCAGGAATCAGTCTTGATTCATTCGATTCACATTTCTGGAGGTTGTTGTTTTCCTTCTGATTCATTAACCTAAGTGAATCCCAATCTTTGATTCTTGATAATTTCCTTCAACATCAAACTCATGGCAACTGGAGGAAATAGCTCAACTGAAGGTCAGAACATGCATACATTAGAAGGACAAGCTATTCAAAAGGAGGATGCAATTGACTTCAATCATCCTCTGTTCCTGCTTCCCTCTGATACACTAGGTTCAATCCTTGTATCTTTTCAATTAACTGGTGTGGATAATTACTTTCTTTGGAGTAGGTCAATGAGAATAGCCTTATTAGCGAAAAACAAACTAGGATTTATAGATGATTCATGCACCAGAACTTCAGTTTCCGCAAGCATGCATCAGCAGTGGGATAGGTGTAATGCCATTGTATTGTCTTGGATCATGAATTATGTAACTAAAGAACTGTTAAGTGGTATTGTGTATGCATCTAATGCTCATTTAGTCTGGAAGGATTTACAAGAACGTTTTGATAAAGTCAATGGTTCAAGAATTTTTCAATTGCACAGAGACATTGTAACTCTTACACAAGGCAGTTTATCAATATCAGCATATTTCACTCGCTTGAAATTAATATGGGATGAGTACTCCTCCATCATCCAACTACCTTCATGTGACTGTGCCATGTCTAAATCATATGTAGATCACATGCAAAATCAGAAACTACTTCAGTTTCTGATGGGATTGAATGAGACATACATTCAAGCCCAAGGAAAAATTCTGATGATGACACCTTTACCATCAATTAATCAAGCCTACTCTATGTTAATCACTGAAGAAAGTCAGAGGAATATCAACACACATCCACTAGCTGATACACCTTTAGAATCTACTATATTGTTTTCAACTTCACATCAATCAACCAAGTCCAAAAAAAAAAACTGGAATTTGGTGTGTGAGCATTGTAGTGTCAAAGGCCACAAGAAGGAGAATTGCTATCGGTTGATTGGATATCCTCCTGATTTTAAGTTCACTAAGAAGAAAGGACTATATCAACCATCATCCACTGCTCACAATGTCACTTCTTCTGATCAGGCAGATACTCATACCAATGCAATCTCCTCAACACCAGATTCATCTAAGTCAAAGTTATCAGCTCTTTTTACAAAGGAGCAATATGCTGAGATCTTGAAGCTGCTGCACAGGGACACATCACCTTCTCCTTTGACTGATATTAATGCTAACATGGCAAGTATATAATGTTACCTTTCTTCTCTTAGCAATAAGCAATCTTGGATCTTGGATACCGGTGCTAGCCATCACATGTCACATTGTGTTGAGCAGTTAGTTGACTTGATTTCTCCTATTGTATCTCCATCAGTAAGACTCCTAAATGGTCATGCATCAGAAGTTTCTCACATAGGCTCTTGGTTTCTCAGTCCCACTCAGAAAATCACCAATGTTCTTTATGTTCCTGACTTCAAGTTTAACTTGATCTCCATTGCCAAGCTCACTAAGGACTTATCTTGTTCTGTGTCTTTTTTTCCTGATTTTTGTGTAATTCAGGACCTCTCAAATGGGCAAGTGAAGGGGATTGGTAAACAAACTGAGGGCCTCTACTTTCTACTGCCACAGTCACCATCAGACTTAGCTCATTCAAGATCATCTTCACCTGATGCAGTTTCTCATAGATCATCTTCAACTAATGATGTTTCTCATGCTGTTATTCCAAGTTTTCCAATTTCGAATAATACCAAGCAATGTATGCTTAGTTCTTCTGAGTTGTGGCACAAACGATTGGGACATGTACCTATTTCTAAACTCAAATATTATTTTGCAATCAAACATGCATTTGTTAAGAATGACCATGTTTTTTTATTGTCATATATGTCCTCTTGCCAAGCAAACTCGAATGCCATTCACAACAAGCCATAGTAGAGCTTCTGCACCTTTTATTTTAATTCACATGGATGTATGGGGACCATATTCTCAGCCTACACATAATGGTCACAGATTTTTCTTAACCTTAATTGATGACTTCACCAGAACTACTTGGATTTTCTTAATGCGGCATAAGCATGAAACAATCATACATCTCAAGAAATTTTTCTTGTACATACCCAATTTTCTGCCTCTATCAAGATTATTAGATCAGATAATGAGAGTGAATTTTTTAATTCACAATGTGTTGATTTATTTACTTCTTTGGGGATTGTTCACCAAAGCTCTTGTGTAGCCACTCCTCAACAGAATGGTGTAGTAAAGAGGAAGCATAGACATCTTCTTGAAATGGCCAGGGCATTAAGGATTCAAGCAAACATTCCTATATCTTACTGGAGTGATTGCATCCTTACTGCTTGTTAGATCATCAATAGACTGCCCACTTTAGTTCTTTCTAACAAAAGTCCATACGAACTGCTCCACTCTAGACCTCCTTCTATTGAGCATTTCAAGGTATTTGGGTGCTTATGCTATGCTGCCAACTTCACTTCTAAAGATAAGCTGGGTGTTAGAAGTATTCCTTCCATTTTCCTTGTTATTCAGCAACTCAAAAAGGCTACAAACTCCTCTCTCTTGCCACTCGAAAATTGTTTGTCAGTAGAGATGTGCAATTCACGGAGCATATTTTTCCCTTTCAGTCTACCATTCCATCTCCAACATTATTTCCCTCTTCAGAACCCACAAATACTTTGGATTTTGGTTCTGATTTCCTACATCAGACTTATACACTGCCTCCTGAGTCTCCTATCACTCACACACAGCATTAGTTTCCACCAACTCTTGAGTCTGGATCTATTCCACCAACTCCTGCTGCTCCTGACATTCATGTTTCTTCTCATAATTCCCCGGATATTCCTGCCCCTGCAGTCATCTTTCCAACTCCTAGAAGATCATCTTGCAGCACCAGGCCTCCATTATGGCTTACAGACTATGCCTCCCCTCATGCTCACTTTGCTATTCAGAAGTATATTTGCTATGATCATCTTGCTAGTCCTTATCAATGTTTCCTTACTTCTATGTCTAAACATATTGAACCTTTTTCTTCTGAAGAGGCTATTAAATACCCTCACTGGATTGAAGCCATGAAAGCTGAAATGAGTGCCTTGGAAGCTAATCATACTTGGGAGTTAGTCTCTCTTCCTCCTGGCAAGGCAGCCATAGACTGCAAATGGGTATTTAAGGTGAAGTACAGATCTGATGGCACTCTTGAGCGCTTCAAAGCCAGGCTTGTAGCCAAGGGCTACAACCAGCAAAAAGGAATTGATTTCACAGAAACATTTTCCCCAATTGCAAAAATGGTGACAGTGCGCACTATCTTAGCCTTGGTTTCTGTTCATCAATGGCCATTATATCATATGGATTTTTTTAATGCATTTCTTCAAGGAGATCTGCATGAAGAAGTGTATATGGATCTGCCTAAGGGGTTTCGCAATCAAGGGGAGCATAAGGCATGTAGATTGCTCAAAAGTCTTTATGGTTTGAAACAAGCCAGCAGGCAATGGAACCTAAAGCTGACTGAAGCTTTGATTAAAAATGGTTACATACAAAGCAAACAAGATTACTCTATGTTTACAAGAAAACATGGCAGCAAGATTGTCATTCTACTGGTTTATGTAGATGATATATTAATAACCGGAAATTGTGAAGAGATGATCAAACAGTTGAAAGACATTTTGCAAAGAAGTTTCAAAATAAAAGACTTGGGAGAATTAAGATATTTTCTCGGAATTGAAGTGGCTAGATCCGAAGAAGGCATAGTGTTGAATCAGAGAAAATATGCCTTGGAATTGATCTCTGAAGCTGGAATAGGAGATGCTAAACCAATCAAAACTCCTTTTGAGCAAAATCAGAAAATTACTTCATTTGAATATGATCAGAAATATCCACCAACAGAAGAAGATAAATTGCTGGAAGATCCTTCTATATTCAAGAGACTAATAGGCAGACTGCTCTATTTAACTATGACAAGACCAGATATTAGCTTTTCAGTACAAAATCTCAGTCAACATATGCATAATCCAAAGCAATCACATTTAGAGGCTGCACTGAGAATTGTTAAATATGTAAAAGGGAGTCCAGGACTTGGATTACTAATGTTGTCAAATAGCAACATGGAGCTAATAGCTTACTGTGATTCTGACTGGGCTGCATGTCCAGTAAGTAGAAAATCTGTTAATGGATATTATGTGAAGTTAGGTGAATCTCTCATATCATGGAAAACAAAGAAACAAAGCACTGTGTCCAGGTCATCAGCAGAAGCAGAGTATCGAAACATGGCAAGCACAACTACAGAGATAGTTTGGCTATTAGGACTACTGAAAGAATTAAATCTGGAGAACATGAAGCCTGTAAAGCTTTTCTGTGACAATAAAGTTGCTCTACAAATTGTAGCCAATCCAATGTTTCATGAGAGAACGAAACACATTGAGATTGATTGCCACTTTGTAAGAGAAAGAATCTAAGATAAAACTTTAAGCACAGAATATGTTTATAGTTATCTTGACCAAAGGATTAGGGAGACAGCAACATGAGAAATTAGTTGCTAAACTTGGAATCAAAGATATCTACATATGCCAACTTGAGGGGGAGTGTTGAAGGACAAGTTGGCCGGAATAAATGCGTGGTAGCTTAGTCAGCTCAAGTTTGTTAAACGGCAGAGTTGGCATAATTAGTTGGAAGGTTATTAGAGTTAGTTACTTTCTGAATAACAGAAAGCAATGCATGTATATATATATAAGCTGTACAGAATCACGTGATATGAATGAGAAAATTTTCTTCTTCTTCTCTTTAATTTGTTCAACATCATTTTCTCGCAAATCTCAACAGGGGGATACTCTGCTCATTCCAAAAGAAATTTTCAGTATCAACCATGGTCTTCACTTTCACTAGTCTATCAAAACTATCATTGAAATACTTCACCCCATAAACTTGACCTTCATTATATCTATTTTTATCGTTATGATTAATGCCAATATCAAGATCTCTGTAGTTCAAGTAAGCCCTCATTGGATTCTCGGACACAAACGGAGTCATGCAACTGTAAAGTCTATTTATCTGAGATGTATTGTGGTTCTTTTCAAGTTCAATATTAGGTGAATCCCAACTCACTGAGTACTGTATCTTGAACAAAATTCCAGCTTTGTGTGGAAATGTTGTCTCTGCTTCAGGAATTTCATCCATGCTTCCTCCATAAGAATTAAAAATCAATGCAGTTTTTCTCAATTCCATCATTTTCCATATCAAACTCAAGGAATGCTTGGGAATTGGTTTCTTTCCGTAATCCAATTTTCGCTTCAAGAATTTAGCAGAGTCAAGATTTTTATCAAGCAGAACATTTGGATCACCAACACCTAAATTACCCCACCAAAGTAATCAATCCATCTTATGTCCCTACAGTCTTCCGTTTTCAGCCCCAACTCAGGAAACTCCTTCGCCGAGAGAGACACAACACTATCCGCCCCACCTAAATATAATGTCACAATGTATACTCGAAGCGTATGCTTCTTGTTTCGTATTACGGGCTGCCAAAGCATTCTCATGAACAAATTATTATCACTCACAGGCGCCACAAACTGCCTCTTATAAGCAACATTCATCGCATTCTCTTCCAGGAGTCTTTCAACTCTGAAAACAGCAACTGTTTTAAGAACAAAAACCAACATGATCATATAAGATAAAACAAAGCCAAAACTTGCTCCACCGCCTCCAAGTGCCCAAAAAAAATCCTCTCCAATTGCTCTTTTATCAAGAATTCTTCCTTGAACATCAACAATCTTAGCATCCACAACATTATCAACTGACAAGCCATATTTTTGCAATGTGTTGCCACAATCGCCGCTCCTCAAGTGTCCAACAACACCAACAATGGGGCAAACACCAGCAGGAAAACCATACACTTTGCTCTTCTCCCAAATCTTGTTATAGAACTTGACATTTCTTTGTTGTGTGGTCTCAATTACTATTGTTTTGATTGTTAAAACTTGTTTTAAGATAAATTATGTTAGCTTAATAATAATAAATTATGGAGTGATACAGATTTACCTCAAGTGCTTGAACCCAAAAAAGTTATCTAAACAATACCACCAAAGACAGATTAGGATGAGGGACGTTATAGATGTTGTTCTCTTAAGATGATTTCTTCCCTCTGCGGTTGAAATTTCAGTGCAGTAGACTCCCCGACACATGTCCTATGGATACAACAGCCCAAACTATCTTCGTACTTTTTTTCCTTTGCACAACACAAAAAGATTGAACTTCACACTGCCTTGTTAATACACAATAATCAATAATAAACACAGAGAGAACTTTTTGTTTTACTAAAACTTGTTATTTAAGAAGAGAAGTTTTTCTCTTATTTATCTCTCTAAAAAATCAAATATATCCCATAAAAATCTACTATTGGATAAGAGAATAAAAGTTAACGTTGGTTTTTTGAAGTCCAAAATAACCCCACTTATTAAATCAGTTTTTCTAATAAAATCTTCTTAATTTATTAAAAACTAAACCAACAATGCCCCACTTATTATTTAATAAAGACAAATTTAAAAATATATATATATATAGATATATATATCGATATATATAGATATATATATTATTGCACTAGTGCCAAGGTTATCACGTCTTGAATCAAGACAACTTGAGGGCACAACAACTACTTAGTGTTAGTAAGATAAAAGTGTGCCAAGACTAAAACGCTGTCGTTCTGTAGTTTAAGTGTTAACAAAAACTATGTCATTTTGACCAATTTCCTTTCTTCTTTGTTTTAGTAAAGTTCAGCTGAAACTTCTCTGCATATTTAAAAGAGAAGTTAGCTGTATTTCATTTAAGTCTCAATCAATAGAGAAGTTCATTTTCTCCTCAGATCTTCATTTTAAGCTTCAAACACTTTTACTCTTAAAATTCCTCATGGTATCAGAGCTTTGACAAACATCAATGGCTGAAATCGATCCTTCTAAGTCCATTAACACCGACAAGATACTGAATAACTTCAGCTATTCGATTAACTTTGCTTCGATTGTGTTCTCATCCAGTCTACAAGTAATTAACCCTAAGCTCACTATCAACAACTACCGATTCTGGAGATTGCAAGTCCTGTTTGCCGTGGGTGCTCATGCATTGGAAGATCACTTGATAGGTACTATTCCTTGTCCTCCACCGTTTATTTGTGTTAAGAAAGATAATGCTGGAATTGTTGGTGAAACTATAGACAAGGAAAATGTAGTTACGGAAGAAATTAATCCAACGTATATTGTTTGGAAACGTACTGATAAATTCTTGGTTAGTTGGCTGTTAGCTTCAATTTCAGAAAATATGTTTGGTCATGTCTCTAAATGTTGTTATTCAAGTGAAATATGGTTTGTATTAGAGAATGAATTTGAAATAGATTCTAAGGCTAGAGCTTTGCATTTAAAGAACTTGTTGCAAAATACTCATAAGAAGGACTTAAGCATAAATAGTTGCTTCAAGAAAATGAAGGAGATTGCAGACAGTTTATCTACTAGTGGACAGTCCATAACAGATGAGGATCTTCTTCAATATGTCTTAGATGGTCTTGGCCCTGAGTATGATGCAGCTGTTGTGAATTTAACCTCACGAATTGAGTCTAAAGTGGATTCTGTCTCTTTGCAAGAAGCAAAGTTTTTGCTGCAAAAATATGAAATAAGGCTGGAAAAATTTAATACTTTGGACTTCTCAAACAGCTTAGCTAACTTAGCTACTACAGCTACTGGAAATCAACTAACATCAGCTGTGAAACATGATAATGCTCTAGTGTTTAATGGCTCTACATTGAATGCTCTGCATAGTTTACAGAGTCAACAACCACACTCCACTTATCATGTTCCTGTAAACTCAGTACCTTAATTCAATTCTCAAAATGTTTCAATACAACAGCCTAGTGGCCAAACTGTTATGCCCTAGAATGCCTACAGACCTACTATGTTTAATAATTTTGGTAGAGGTAGAGGTAGGTTCAATAATAGAGGTAGACCTATATGTCAAATGTGTAGTAAACTAGGACATACTGCAATCCAATGTTAACACAGATATGACTCGGCCTATTCTGGAGGATTTCAATCAGGAATGTTTCAATCTCAGTGATAGTTTAGCAATGGAAACTATCAGTCTCAGTCACAGTTTAGCAATGGAAACTATCCAACTGGAAATTCCCAATTTGCAAGGCCAAGTTCTTATCAGTATGCATCTTCACAGTTTAATCCTGGTTCCTATGGAAGTTCAGGACACTCTGGATAGTCTGGTCAGTTTAATTCTAGTTCTTATGGAAGCTTTGGATACTCTAGTCCTATTGGTCTTCTAAGTCAGCAGATATCATCTGCTCATGTTGGTCTCCCAAGTCAATAGATGTTGTCTGGATCATAAGCTCATTTTGTTGCAATTCAGCAGTCCCCACCAGGCTCATAAGCACACTTTGCTGTGCAGTCCCAATAGTTTCCTGCTTTTGCTACACAAAAATACCCAAATATGCCTCCATAACACTTCCCAAATATGTCAACTTCCCTTGCAAACTCAACAACAACTACTGATCCCATCTGGTACATGGATTCAGGTGCAACGACCACATTGCCCTGATCCAGCTTAGTTGAATGCCAGCAAACCATACGAAGGTACAGATCAATTGCAAGTAGGAAATGGTGAGTTCTTAAACATTTCTCACATTGGTTTTTCTTCATTACCTAGTGTATTACAGTCCAAATGTTTGTACCTTAAAAATATCTTGTGTGTGCCTAAAATCACCAAGAACTTACTAAGATTTCAAAATTTACTAAGGATAATAATGTTGTTGTTGAGTTTAATTCTAATTGCTATGTTATGAAGGACAAAATTTCTAGGACTGTGCTACTCCAAGGAGATCTTAAAGAAGGGTTATATCGGTTGATGCTACCTTTTAGTATGTCCATTCAACCATCACTTTCCTCACAAGTCAAACTTCCACATTTACCTTCTGTTAATTGTGCATTGTCTAAACAGATTCAACATTCAGTAAAAGAACCTTTAGAGTCAGCAATGTTAGAGAAGTCAAAATCTGTAATGTTTGATGTCAATACCATATATAATAATGACATTTGCTTGTGTTAAATCTTCTTGCAATAAAAATAAAGCTCTAGTTTCAGTTTCAAATATCTCAGTACCTGTTGAAAGTTCTAAGATTAATAGTTCTAATGAATGTCAGCAACATGATTTATCTAATAAAACATACCATATGAATGACCTGTCTGATGCTGGTTTATCTGATTAAACACACCATATGAATGATCTGTCTGATGCTGTGTTTTCTGATGTTGTTTTGCTTAATTCTGCTCCTATTATTCCATAAAATATTAGTCAAGTGTCTTTATATAGCTCATCTTCTCATGCTAAAGCACTTATTACTACAAACACTAATATTAATTCACTGATTTGGCATCAAAGACTAGGTCATCCCCATAGTAAGGTTTACAATCAAATCATGCATCATTCCCTTCAAAAGTTGAACTTACATCCTGTTGAGTTCTGTGATGCTTGTTAATTAGGAAAGATGCATCACACTAGCTTTCCCAAATCACATTCTAGAGCTAGTTTTCCTTTTGAACTCATCCATAGTGACATTGGGGTCCTACACCTATTGCCTCAACTGAAGGCTTTCGATTCTATGTGCAATTCTTAGATGACTTTAGTAGGTATATTTGGCTATTTCCCCTTAGAACTAAGGCTGAGGTTAGGTCTATATTTATCAAATTTCATCATTTAGTTGAAAGACAATTTGGTTATAAGCTAAGTGTATTCAATCTGATCAAGGAGGTGAGTATAAGGGATTATTGCCATATCTAACTAGTGAAGGAATTCAGTTTAGATATTCTTGTGCTTATGTACATCAACAAAATGGAAGAGGTGAAAGAAAGCATAGGCATGTTGTAGAAACAGGTTTAACACTATTAGCTCATGTCTCTATGCCTTTAAATTTCTGGTGGCTTTCTTTTGAAACTGCAGTCTACTTAATAAATAGAATGCCTACTGATGTACTGCAACATACATCTCCTTATTAGTTACTGTTTAAATTTTCTCCTATGTATGATACCTTGAAGGTCTTTGGTTGTGCTTGTTTTCCTTTCCTAAGAGTTTTTAATAAACATAAGTTTAGTTTCCATTCAAGTAAATGTGTTTTTGTTGGATATAGTTTGATGCATAAGGGTTACAAATGTCTTAGCTCAGATGGTCGAATCTTTATCACTCCTAGTGTTAGGTTTAATGAGCATGAATTTCCTTTTTCTTCTGGTTTCACCACTGTTAAATATATCCAGTCTTCTTCACCTGAGTCCCTTTCCCTTGCACCTACATTTTTCCCTTTCATTTCCATCCATAATCCCTCCAGCTCAGCTAGCTCTGGTCCTTCTGGAGTAACCTGTCCTTCAAATGATTCTCCTCCAACAAGTGGTAAGGATTTACTCTTCTCTCCATCTATTACTCCTGTAATTCATCAATCCTTGCTAGTACCATCATCCAGTGCATTCCACCATCAAATACATTGCCTGTACCATCATCCAGTGCATTCCACCATCAAATACATTGCCTGTACCATCATCCAGTGCATCTCCACCATCAAAAACATTGTCTGGTACTATCACAGTAGACTTAACAACTTCACAACTTCCTAATCATTCAACAACTCTACACAACTTTCACAACACTGAATCAACCTTATATAGTTCTCAAAAAATAGAATCAGTCATACACAATTCTCAAAACAAAACAGAACCAATCATACACAGATCTCACAGAAAAACTAAACCATCATGTTCTATTGAAATTGATCTGAATCTGTCCAAGTTTGTTGACATTGCAAGCTCTTTAGAGGTTCCCATAAACACTCATCCTATGGTTACAAGAAGCAAATCTGCTGTTTTTTCCCAAAACAACATTACTAGTTGCTGCCTCCATAATACCTAAACCCAGCATTGTCCAAGAAGCCTTGTTTGGCAATGAGTGGAAATTAGCTATGCAAGTAGAGTATGATGCTCTAATTGCCAACCATACCTAGTCTTTTGTCCCATTTTCTTCGGAAATGAATGTTGTAGGAAATAAGTGGGTCTTTAGGACAAAGTTCAATGCCGATGGGTCACTCCAAAATATAAAGCAAGGCTTGTAGCCAAAGGTGTTCAACAAACCCCTGGCCTTGACTATTTTGAGACCTTTAGTCCAGTAATCAAGCCTTCCACAATACGGATTATTCTTACCTTGGCAGTGACAAACAATTGGGATATCCAACAGGTGGATGTAAAAAATGCTTTTCTCAATGGCACACTAAATGAAGTGGTTTATATGACTCAACCTTTTGGTTTTGAAGATACCACACAACCCACTTCAATTTGCAAGTTAAACAAAGCCCTTTTATGGACTTAAGCAGGCTCCAAGGGCCTGGTTTGACAAGCTTAAACAAGCTCTTCTGCAGAAAGGTTTCGTTAATTCTGTATCAGATTCAAGCCTGTTCATCCTGCGTCAAAATGGTCAAGTTGTTTACATTTTGGTTTATGTTGATGACATATTGTTAACTGGTTCAGATTTGTCCTATATAAAACAATTGGTGCATGAGCTTAATGATCAATTTGCACTCAAAACACTTGGTTCAATCCATTATTTTTTAGGACTGGAAGCAAGAAGGACAACCACTGGTTTACATTTAAAATAGTCCAAATATGCTACTGATTTACTTGCCAAGGCAAATATGTTAAAATTCAATGCATGTGCTACTCCTATGGCTACTAGCGCGAGACTGTTTTCAGGAGATAGTGAACTATTTTCTAATCTCAGCCTGTTTAGGAGTACTGTAGGAGCTTTACAGTACTTGACTTTAACTAGACTGGATTTGAGCTTTACAGTTAATAAGTTAAGTCAATTCTTACAAGCTCCAACTACCCTTCATTGGCAAGCTTGCAAAAGAGTCATGCGATATATTCAGGGTACTAAAGACCATGGGCTGAAAATCACTCCTGCTGTCTCGCTTCAAATTGAATGTTATGTTGATGCTGATTGGGGAAGTAATATAGAATATATAAGGTCAAATAGTGGGTATTGTGTGTTCCTAGGTCCTAACTTAATCTAATGGAGCTCTAGAAAACAAAAAGTTGTGGCTCTTTCCTCTATGAAAGCCTAGTATAGGGCTCTTGCGCACACAGCTACTGAAATTGCTTGGCTGAATAGTGTGTTTACTGAATTAGGATTGTCCTTCAACAAAACCCTAGTTATATGGTGTGACAATGTGAGTGTTGGAGCCTTGGCTTCGAATCCGGTTATTCATGCTCGTACCAAACGCATAGAAATTGACACTCACTACATTCGTGAACAAGTATTGGCTAATAAGGTTGCTATTCAATATGTACCTTCTAAGTTGCAAATTGCTGACATACTCACTAAGCCTTTCCCTGCTGCTCAATTTGAAGAACTAAAGGCAAAGCTAACTGTTAAATCTGACTGAATCTGCTTAAGTAAAATGTTGGTTAAATGAAGCAGTGATTAAAGCTACTGTTGTCTGAAGTAGTGAAATAGTGAAGTAGTGATTTGTTTATGTTGGCTGTATATTTGTTCATATTGACATTGTGTGTTGATCAATTGTTGTGATGAAGCTACTGATGTCTAAAGCAGTATAGCAGTGATTGATGCATTCTGATGCCATTATGTAGCTGAAGTAGTGAAGTGGTGAAGTAGTGATTTGTTCATGTTGACATTGTGTGTTGATCAATTGTTGTGATGAAGCTATTGCTGTCTAAAGCGGTATAGCAGTGATTGATGCATTCTGATGGCATTATGTGGCTAAAGTAGTGAAGTAGTGAAGTAGTGAAGTAGTGATTTGTTCATGTTGTCATTGTGTGTTGGTTAATTGTTGTGATGAAGATACTGCTGTCTAAAGCAGTATAGTAGCGATTGATGCATTATGGCATTATGTGTTGGTTAGTTGTTGTGTTGCAGCTACTGGTTATAGTAGTGGTTCTTTGGTATGTTATAGCTACTGGCAGCAAAAGCAGTGAAGTAGTGATTAATTCTGATGGCATTTTGTGATGGATCAGTGAGATGTTTCTACTCTGACATTGTTTTTTTTCTTTTTTTTTTTTTTTTTTTTTTTTTTTTTTTTTTTTTTTTTTTTTTTTTTTTGATCAGTTATGAAGATTGTTGTTCTTAAGCTGTTGGCATTTTGTGATCAGTTTCTACTCTGAAGTTGTTGGCATATGTTTTTTTTTACAAGTCAATTTTACAGCAGTTTAAGATAATTCAAAAGAAGAAGATTTTATATTGCAGCAAACTTGAGAAAGTCTTCAGATTTTATGTTTCTGCATTTGACAGATTTTGAGTTTCAAAGCAGAATTTATAAGCAGCAGAATTTGAGCTTCACCTGAGCAGAATGTTAGCTACAAGCTGAATTGGCAAGCTGAAGCTACAAAGTAGTTCAGCTTGAGGGGGGCTGTTAGTAAGATAAAAGTGTGCCAAGACTAAAACACTGTCATTCTGTAGTTTAAGTGTTAACAAAAACTGTGTCGTTTTGACCAGTTTCGTTTCTTGTCCGTTTTAGTCAAGTTCAGCTGAAACTTCTCTGCATATCTAAAAGAGAAGTCAGCCGTATTTCGTTTAAGTCTCAATCAATAGAGAAGTTCATTTTCTCCTCAGATCTTTATTTTAAGCTTCAAACACTTTTACTCTCAAAATTCCTCACTTAGAACACATAAAATTTCAGGTATCATAGGAGTAAGGAGGTGTATACTTATATAGCAATTATGGGGCTTCAATTATCTCCATAATCAATTCTTAAACTAGGCTTATACGGTTTATGCTTTAAATACATTTTTATTACTATTGAAAAGTATGGTACCTGGACTTCCAGTAACACTCACTCTCTTCCTAAGAGGCTGTTTATTTTTTGGTCTTTAAGTCTGAATAAGTCTAATTTTATTTGATTTAAAACTTTTATATTTGTTTGTTTTTTAACTTTTATCTGATAATTAATCAGATAAACTCAAAAGCCAAAAAACTTGATTTTTGTCTGAATACTAAAACATATACATTAATAACATTTTTATTTGTCAATTATATCTCTATTAAATTTATATAATTCTATTTTTATCAAAACCTTTACATTATATAAATTTGTCTTCTTTATTTATTATAGCCACACAAATCAAAATCAACTATCAAATGCAATCAACTTGCTTGGAAAAATTAACCAAATGTTCATAAAACAATTACGAGGCCAAATTGAAAATTAACTCTTTTAAGAATCTAACTAATTTTTATTTTTTTTATTTTATTTTATTTTGTTATAATACATTGTTAATTACTATACAAACACAATGTTTTATATCTTTATTTTATTTTGATTTTCATAATTTATAATAACATAGTTATCGCACATGTAAAAATATAAAATTAACTTCATAAGTATATATGTGTCAAAACATCAATAAGAACAAATAATTCAACACTGAAAAAAAAAAAAAAAAATATATATATATCAATCAAACTTGTACATTCAAACATATTCAAATAATGAACTTTGGATTTACCCCTACTTCAAATAATTTTATTTATTTCTTAACCATGTATTACAGTTGGGTTTCGCAACTCCATAGTCATGTCTATGCCGTGTGTAAAAGAAGTACGAATTTATTTATTTCTGTTTGCTGATATAAAACTAGAAACTATGACATGTTCAACATCCTGAACTTTAGGTATTCAGAGCCTTCTGCCCCTCCCCGGTTGAGGAGGGATACTCTGCTCATTCCAGAAGAAATTTTCAGGATCAACAATTGTCTTCACTTTCACCAGTCTATCAAAATTTTCATTAAAATACTTTACCCCATAAACTCTACCTTCATTATATCTATTTTTACCATTATGATTAATGCCAATATCTAGGTCTCTGTAGTTCAAGTAAGCGCTCCTTGGATTCTTGGACACAAAAGGAGTCATGAAGCTGTGAAGACTTCTTATCTGAGATGTGTAGTTCTTTTCAAGCTCAATATCAGGTGAATCCCAATTCACTGAGTACTGTATCTTGAACAAGTTTCCGGCTCTATGAGGAAATGCAGTCTCTGATTCAGGAATTTCATCCATCCTCCCTCCATAAGGATTGAAAACCAATCCGGTTTTTCCCAATTCCATCAAAACTTTCCATATCAAATTCAAGGAACGCTTGGGAATTGGTTTCTGGAGGTAATCCGATTTCCGCTTCAAGAATTTAGCCGAGTCGAGATTTCTGTCAAGCAGAGTTTTTGGATTACCAACACCTAAACTAGCCCACCAAAGAGCTGAATCAATCCAACTCATCTCCCTACAATCTTCCTTTCTTAGCCCCAATTGAGGAAATTCCTTGCCCAAGAGAGACACAAGACTGTCCGCCCCACCTAAATACAATGTCATAATCGTAACTCTAACAGTCTGCTTCTTGTTTCGTATGACGGGCTGCAAAAGCATTCTCATGAACAAATTATTATCAGTTTTAGGCGCCACAAATTGAAATTTATAGGCCACATCCGTCGCATTCTCTTCCAGGAGCCTTTCAACTCTGAAAACGGTAACCGTTTCAGGAACTGGAACCAAATTGATTTTATAAGATAACACAACACCAAAACTGGCTCCACCCCCTCCTCTAAGTGCCCAAAAGAGATCCTCTCCCATTGCTTTTCTATCAAGAATTCTCCCCTTAATATCGATAATCTTAGCATCAACAACATTATCAATCGACAAACCAAATCTCCGCATCATGTTGCCATAACCTCCGCCACTCAAGTGCCCACCAACGCCAACAGTGGGGCAAACACCAGCAGGAAAGCCATGCACTTTGCTTTTCTCCCAAATCCTGTAATAAAGTTCACCCAGTATGGCTCCAGCTTCAACCCAAGCGGACTCTTCGTTCATATCAATGTTTATTGATCGTAAATTAAACATGTCAAGAATAAAAAAGGGGGTTTCAGAGATATACGAAATGCCCTCAAAGTCGTGGCCGCCGCTACGGATTTTAAGTTGATAACCAACTTGTTTGGAACAAATCACAGCAGCCTGAACATGGGATTCTTGCAATGGGGTTATGACGAGTAGAGGCTTTGGCGTTGCAGAAGAATTGAAACGAGCGTTTCTGATATACGATCGTAAAACTGAGGTGTATGATGCATTTTTTTGGCTGTAGACTATGCTGGAGACTTGGTTTGTGGAGTTCGGTTGATGTGTTAAGCAATGGAGAAAGGTTTCGTAGACTGAACCTGAAGCAGCCCATGAACAGGAAAGATTGAGAAAGCTTAGTAAAAGAAGAAGAAGCATTGAGGCCTCAGAGTTGGATGAATTACAAGACCTTGACATTTTCATTGTTGAGTGATCTTAGTTATTGTTGTATTTGGTCATTAAACATTTTGTTTACATACGGTAAAATATATATACCAATTATAGATGTTCCTATATGATTAGGCCATTTTTATCATCGATCTGAGATTTATATGTTCTACGTGTTTCAATATCAATAATCAACCTAAAATCAGGCGCAAGAAAATATTAATATATTATTGAATCTATCATCAGCTGGCTATTACTTTGTAGCATGGACAGCAATCTTGTAGATATCGAATTGCCGGCGAAAACAACTCTCACTCTCTCTTTCTATGTATTGAAATTTACTCTCTTAACCAATTTGTGTATTATATATATTGTCAAGTTATAAACATATTTGGCCGTTTGAAGGCACTATTAATCTATCATTTCAATTAACTAATTGTCATACAATACATGGCCTTATTTATTCTATGATCATGACATTATTCTTATAGCCGGATTTGCATATGAATACCACATAATAATCAAATTTTAACCTCTGGAATAATATAAACTGATTTGGAAAAAAATAATTAATTACATTTAAATGATAAATACACTCAATTGATATATATATTCTTCTTTTTATTCTCATTTCATTTCCTTTACTCTCAAAAGGGACGTCAATTTCCAAGCTGAGCCCCTTTTTCGGGTCGAAAATCGGCTCGGACATTGAAGCTAGACCCGAGTGCAAGCCTAGGAAATTATGTGCCAGACTAGGTCTAGTCTACCTAGATTCCAGGTTACAAACCGGGTACGAGATTCTTACAATTAAAAAAAAAAAAAAAAGTCAAACACCAAATTATCAATAACTTGATTTGAATGATTTCTTTGGATTTTTAAGTTTGTACCATTTGTGAACTATGTGATTTATTTTCAAATATATACACTAACCAATTTTACCTATAAACTTTTCACAATAAATCTTAAACATAAATAATATTTTTTCAAACTAGCACTTACCAGTTTTACATATAAACTTTTATAATAAATCCTAAATATAAATAATGCAATAAAATTACGTTCTGGATAACAATATCAATAAAGTATTAAGGCTCCGTTTGGTTCACTTTTTTGTAGTTTTCTTAAAAGTTTTTTTAAAAAAGTTAAAAAAAGTTGAATTGGACGGGTATTACAATTTAGGATTTGAAAATTAATAAAAATACCCCCTATGTTTGTTTATTTACTAAACACCCCTATAATAAAACTTTGAAAATTAACAAAAACACCTCCAACCCACCCATTGAATAATCACAGCTGACTACCACCGTCGGAGGGTGGCCGGAGTCGTCGTATTGATGCATGACCGACTGGATCTTGCCGGTCGTGTGCCGATATGGCCTTTGTCGGGCCAGATCTACGGCTAGATCTGGCCATTAATGGCCGCATTTGCTCGTCAACGACGACCATATATTGGTCGTCGTTGACGTCTGGTGACGGCCAGAGATTCAGCCGATAGTGTGCCATTATATCAGATTTCGGCCAACTTCTGGCAGTGGTAGCTGGAACTGGTATAATGTGGGTTTAGGGGTATTTTTGCAATTAAAAAAAATATTTAGGGGTATTTAATTAAATTAACAAATTTAGGGGATTTAAAAAAAATTGAATAATATTAGATAATATTATGAGTTTTTTGGTATTTTACTATTTAACTTTTTTGAAAATACTAATAATAGTATTCCCCAAAGCCAACCAAATGGAACCCAAGTAACCCAACACCTCTATGTCATTATCTACACGACGTGTCAACCAAATAGTTCTTTCTCCATAAATTTTATGTGGGCTTAATTGGTTTGGGCCTTATCCCACCCCAAGCCAATTATTCCCCCCTCGTCCCTGCGCAGCCCAAAATAAGGGATCAATAATTTAAACAACCTGAGTATGGACCAAGGCTATTGATAATAAATCACAACCCCCGTTGTTAGTATCTTTCTGTTTCTTTTAACAATTGAAAGGATAAATGACCTTAATGCCCTCCCCTATTGTGCCAATCAATTGCAAGTTTGCAACCCACCCCCTACTTTCATTTTATCTATAGTAACCCTCAACACCCATGTTAGGCTTCAAAAATTATTAAATCATGTGAAACTATTACAAATTTTTATAAGAAAATAGAAAAAAATAATAAATAAAAAATTTGAAAATCTGAAAATCTGAAAAAAAAAATCTCTTGAAATGGAAAAATATCTGGAATAATGAAAAGAATAAGAAATATATGAAAAAAAATTAAAATTATAATGACCTAAAAATTGAACTTGGAAAATATTTTAGATTTTAACTTCTTTTTTTAGGTTTTTTTTAGTATTATTATTATTATTTTAAGTATTCTTAATTTTTCAAAATCTTTAATTTTTTTTTTTTTACATCCTTTTCTTTAGTGTTTTTGGTTTTAGGTTAAGGTGTGTTATTTAAGAATTTTTAATTTTTATTAGTTTTTTAATTTTTTATTTAAAATGAGTAGTTAATAAATTTTATGGTAAACTAGTCAAGTTCAAAATATAATTAGGGTAATTCATAATTGTATTTAATCAAATTCAGTAAACTTCCATATTTGTTGGGGTCTATGTGGTAGTTTCAGAAGTTTTGGGATATACGGATTTGTATGATTTTTTAGAGAGTGTAAATGTATTAACCCTTAATAATTATGAAATTTTAGGGGTATTTTACTCTTTTACCCTTGATTCAATTAAAACTAACGGAAGAAAGTTAAGAGAGCTGACAGTACCTAATTACCAATACCATAGGAGGTTTATTTTGATTTGGCTAAACCTCAGGGGGTTTAATAAATCTGTCAAAATTACGTAAATCGAACTTTTAGCTAGTTAAGGTAACAAGATAAAAGATAAATTGATGAGTAAAGTGGCCTTAATTTTTGGGTCACTTTTCAATTTAACCCTTAAAAACGAGTCAAAATAAAATTTCTTCAATTTTAACGAAGATTTATTAATTTGATCATTCACAACATCAAATTGTTTGTGGGCTTTGCAGTATATCCATGGAAAATTCTGGGCCTTTGGGCTTCTGGAAGAGGGCTCCATAGGGCTTGCTTTATTGGGTTATTAAGGTCCATTAATCTTACGCCAGAGTTTTATGGCCATTGGTTATATTGTAATTTTGATCTTATACACTGATAAAACTAGGGTCAAGTATCAAGAATAAATCAAGTCAATTTGAGTTTAAGAGCTAGCTTTAATTGTGCCTGTAATTCAGCATGAGTAAAAGGGCGGGTACCACTTGGGTTCATTGGCTAAAGGCAAATTGATAATGATATAATTTATAGAATTAAGATAACAGTATAATGTTGCGACTTGTGCGCTTCATATTTCGTAAATGTTACTCTTCAATACATTACTTACGGCATTAATTTAGCATATTACAATGACAAATCTCTATTAAGTTCACCCAAAAAACTTCTATACATCGTGTTATAAAGAGTCAATAAATATATGTCAAATATGGTCTCTTTAAGTTTAAATTCTCACGGTTGTTAATAGGGGTGACCACTGGAACTCTTATCCGGCCGATAGTTCAAGGATCTTGAGGGATTAGTTAAAATACAGTGATACACACAAACTGACCCGAACATCTCTAGTCATAAAATAATAATAATAATAAATCAATATATGTCAAATTAGCACAAATAAAATATGTTTACCTTTTTATCATTTGTTTATATTGTAACATGTTGCACAGAAAGTGCTATTAACCACAAGCAGCCATTATTGGCTGGGGTTTGAAATTAAACAGGAGAGATGATAGTTTGTTATCGATTTTTTAGAAATTAATCAAAACAAGCCGGCATTGTCCATGTTTCAACAAACACAACAACCTGACAGACAATATTAAGGAGTGATGACTATTTCAGCTGAAAATGAAAAGAGCTAGGTGCTGAAATAAATTGAATACTGAGCTTAGTAATGAAGTCTAGTAGCTTTATTATTATTTGGTAAAACATTCCCATCTCTTGGTTTAACTATCTTAAATGCGATGTATGTTTGAAGAGCAGCATTATGCGTTCAGAGTGTGATCCTACTCGGCTAATCTGATATGAAAGTTCTAATGGGAAAGGAATCTATATTACAAAAACTTAAAACGAACATGACCATACATCCACTAAATAATTCATCTGCAATATTAAAACTATGCTTGAAATCTTATTGGGTTCTACTAGTATTTCATAATGTAGTGGTTGAATTACTGCAAATACATACAGAAATGTTAGGTCAGCATGGAAATAAAGGGCCTGCACGATGGATCCCAGAGTCAAAAATCACAATTATGAAAACTCATTTATATCAATATAATTATACATAAAGGAAGCAAGTACGTACATTAAGAAAAGTAGAATTCATTACTTTCTCCATAAATGTTATATGGGATTAGTTTGGACCTTATCCCACCCCAAGCCACTCATTTGCCATCCCCGAACTTGTTGAGCTTTTTACACCTTAGAAGAGTCAAAATTACATAAACAAACTTTTAGCTGGTTAGAGTGACAAGATTGAAGAGAAATTGATGAGTAAAATGGAGAAATTGTGTGAGAAAAGTGTTGATAAGAGACATGTACCTAGGGGATAAGGGGGTGTAAAAAAGGGTTACCCTGAAAGAGCCTTAAATTTTGGGTCACTTTTTAATTTAACCCTTAAAAAAGATTCACATAATTCCTCCAATTATAATGAAGACTTATTAATTTGATCCTTCATAGCATCTAAGGGTGTGTTTGATTCAAAGAATATTGTATTACTAGGAATGTTATATTAATAGAAAGATAAATTATCTTGAAGATTATTTGGAATGTTTAAGAAATTGTGTTTGGTTAGTTGAAATAAATTGGTGGGTATGTTATATTAATATGTTTGGTTGGGAGGAATAAATTGATGGGTATGTTATATAATTTACTAAATTACCCTCCTTTTTAAATATTAATATAATATCATTTTTATTATTATATTTTGAACAATTTTTTTTAACCTCCTACATTTTAGATTTAGTTAAAACACTCTAGCAACAAAAAAAAAGTTTAACACTTAACAAAAGCACACCCACCCACCCCAAGCCACTGTCGGCGGCCTGCCACCACCGCCGCGACGGCAAAAGCGGAGATCTAGTCGTGAAAGGCCAGATATATAGCATTTCACAACCAAATCTGTGGCTGTTTCAATGCCAAATCTGGCTGTTATCCATGGATGAAAACAATCATATCGGTGCATAGCTGGTCAGATATGACTGGTCGTGCGCATTCCATCACTGCCGATCCAGCCACCACCCTTAGGCAATTTTTTTTTTTTATTTCAAGTGTATTTATGTCCTAAAAACTTTGTGTATAAAGATAAAATAGTCTATTGGTATTTTTATAAAAAAATTTTAAAACAAGGGCATTATTATCCTAAAATTTTATTAATAAGGTGTAAAATTGTAACAAAAATAAGATTACCAAGTAATCTTAAAATACCTAAGAAAATAGAAATAATCAGATTACCTCCTATATTACCAACAGTAAGTACTATTGGCATTGGAAAATTTCCAGAATCTTATATTACTTAACAATCAAAAGTAATAATAAAATGACATTACCTCAATAATCTCATATAACGTCTAACCAAAAGTACCCTAATTGTTTGGGGGTTTTGTAGTATGTCCATATTAAAATTTTGGGCTTATGGAAGTGGGCTCTGTTGGGTTTTCTTTTTTGGGTTAACAAGGTCCATTAATCTTAGGCCAGAGTTTTATGGCCATTGGTTACATCGTTTTTTTTTCATCTTTACATTGTTAAAAGGAGGGTCAAAGTATATTATCAATAATAAATCAAGTCAATTTGAGTTCAAGAGTTAGCTTTAATTTTTCCTGTAATTTAGGAATCAAACTGCCTTCTTTAGTACTAAACAGTGTTTAGAATTTCAGCATAAGTAAAAAGGGTACCAGTTGGGTTCATTGTCTAAAGGTAAACGTGTAATACTATACTTATAATCTAATTTCACAAATTTTTTCTCACAACCTCAATGTGGTAACTCGCAATTGGTCAGTTCACAAATAAGTCTCATTTGCTCGTTATGAGTCCTATTTGTTTAATTGTGAACTGTCATATTAGAATTGTGAGAAAAAATTTGTAAGATTAGATTGTAAGTCAATTTTTATCGTGTATATAATACAAATTAGTAAGTAGGTATAGAATAAATGTGAATGGATTATTTTCTGACTGGTTGATTTCATTAGAATAATGCAATAGTCTACAAGCCGCCAATGGTGACTGGGTTTGAAATTAAATTAGTACAGATAAATGAGGATCACTCGTTTATTGATTTTAGAAATGAATCAAACAAGCAGGCATTGTCCTTGTTTCAAAAGAACCAACAACCTGACAAACACTATTAATGAATGATGACTATTTCAGCTTTTCATTATTCAAGTTGATGAAAATTAAAAGAGCAGGCTGCTGAAATAAATTGACTTCTGAGCTTAGCTATGAAGTCCAGGTAGCTTTATTATCAAATGGTAAAACATTTCCATTATGCATTCTAATTGATTGATGTATCCTTGAAAGGCAGCCTTATGCATTCAGAGTGTGATCCTTCTTGGCTAACCTGATATGAAACATATCGGAAAGGAATCTGTATTACCAACAGTTAGAAGGGAACATGACCATTCAATCCACTCAATAATTTATCTGCAATATCAGAACTAGTGGAGCCAAGATTTAAAGGACACTTGAAAATCTAATTGGTTCCAGTGGTATTTCATAATAAAGGGGTTGAATTACTGCACATACATACAGAAATGCTGGTACAGCTTGGAAGTAAACTAGTAGCACAACTTGTTTATTATATTATGATTAAACAAGTTAAAACAAATTAAGGGAGAGAAAATTTTGTTAATATGATATTTAATTTACATTTTAGTTTAGAAGTTTTCCTTGAAGTGCAGCATTATGCATTCAGAGTGCGATCCCACTCGGCTAATCTGATATCGAAGTTCTGATGGGAAAGGTATCTATCAATAACTTAAAGGGAACATGACCATCCATCTACTAAATAGTTCATCTGCAATAATATACAAACCAGTGGAGCAAGGACACTTGAAATCTAATTGGTTCTAGTTGCATTTCATAATGTAATGGTTGAATTACTGCACATACATACTCAAATGCAGTACAGCTAGGAACTAAACTTTGATGAAAAGTAGCACACAACCCCATTTGCTAGATTTTGTGGAGCTTGGTGGAGTGTTGAGCCATTTCAGATAATTTTTTGCAATCAGAAGACAGAAAAGTGTGTATCAATTTGGATCATTTAAAGAATAAAGGGCCTTAATGATGCATCCCATTGAAAAACCAGTGTAAAAATCGCAATTATGAAAAATCCTTTAAATCAATATAATTCTACAAAAGAGAAGCAAGTATATTAAGAAAAGTACCCCAGGCAGCTTCCAGGAAATTGAGTTGGAGGTCAACTGCCTGTTTTTTACACCTGAGCAAAATGAGTTTAAATTTTTATCCAAATAAATATTAAGCAAATCCCTGGATAACACTATACAAATAACAGAAGGACCAAAATTTAATCTATGGCTTACTTGGTTGAGAAGGGATACTCTGCTCATTCCTGAAGAAGTTTTCAGGATCAAACATTGTCTTTACTGTCACCAATCTCGCATAATTCTCATTAAAATACTTGACCCCATAAACTTCACCTTCATTATCACTGTCTTTTCCATGATGGTTAATGCCAATATCAAGATCTCTATAGTTCAAGTAAGCCCTCCTTGGATTTTTGGACACAAATGGAGTCATGAAATTGTAAAGGTTTCTTATCTGAGATGTGCAGTTCTTTTCAAGCTCAATATCAGCCTCATCCCAATTCACTGAGTACTGTATCTTAAACAAATTTCCTCCTCTGTGTGGAAATGCTGTCTCCGACGCTGGAATTTCACTCATTCTCCCACCATAAGGATTGAAAACCAGTCCTGTTTTTTCCAGTACCATCAATGTCTCGAATAGCGATTCCAAGGAATTCTTCGGAATTGGTTTCTGAATATAATCTGATTTCCTCTTCAAGAAAATAGCCGAGTTAAGTTCTCTATCAAGCAGAGCACGCGATGATAATGAAGTGCCATTAAGCTTATACCACCAAAGAACTGAATCAACCCAGCTCATCTCTAAACAATTTTCCCTTTTTAGCCCCAATTCAGGAAAATCCTTGGCCAAGAGAGAAACAAGACTCTCCGCCCCGCCTAAATACAATGTCACAAACGATATTCTAACTGTCTTCTTCTTGTTTCTCGTAATGGGCTGTATAAGCATTCTCATGAACAGATTTTTATCAGTCGAAGGCGCCACAAGCTGCCACTTATAGGCCAAATCAATTGCATTTTCTTCCAAAACTCTTTCAACTCTGAATACAGTAACCCTCTCTGGAACAGAAACCAACTTGATTTTATAAGATAACACAACACCAAAACTTGCTCCACCGCCTCCTCTAAGAGCCCAAAAAAGATCCTCTCCCATTGCTTTTCTATCAAGAATTCTCCCCTTAACATCAACAATCTTCGCATCCACAACATTATCCGTCGACAAGCCATATTTTCGCAACATGTTGCCATAACCGCCGCCACTCAAATGCCCACCGACGCCAACACTGGGACAAATACTAGCAGGAAAGCCATGAACTTTACTCTTCTCCCAAATCGCGTAGTAAACTTCACCCAATGTGGCGCCACCGTCAACCCAAGCCGACTCTTCATTTATGTCAACAGATACCGATCGTAGATTCGCCGTGTCAAGAACGAAAAACGGGTGGTCAGAGATATACGATATGCCCTCAAAGTCGTGGCCGCCGCTGCGGATTTTGAGCTGATAACCAACTTGTTTGGTGCAAATCACGGCTTGTTGAACATGGGATTCTTGTAATGGGGTTATTATGAGTAAAGGCTTTGGCGTTGAAGAAGAATTGAAGCGAGCGTTTCTGATAAACGAACGTAAAACTGAGGTGTATGATGCATTTGTTTGGGTGTAGACTATGTTGGGGACTTGGTTTTTGGAGTGAGTTTGATGTGCTAAGCATTGAAGAAAAGTTTCGTAGACTGAATATGAGGTAGTCCATGGAAAGGAAACATGAATTAAAAAAAGAAGCAGAAGAAAAGATGAACTTGGATTTTCCATTGTTGTCTGTTGATTGCTTTGGATAGAGTTTTTGCAACGCAATCATAAGTCATCAAGTGAAATTTGGTAAAGTTAAATGCTTAGAAGATGGGGACAGGCGGATTGACAAGGAGAATGTGAGAAATGAAAATCACCTTGTGCACCTCCGAGATTTTGTCTTTCAACAAACACCCTAAAACTATTTTTTTTTCTTTTTTGGAAACCGAGGCTGTTCGGATCAATTTGTGCATACTTTAACTAATCTCTCGGGGTCCTGAAGTTAATAACCAGGTATACTCTTCAGTGTTCATCCCTATTAATAGATGAGATGACTTAAATTCAAGACTTTTGAGTAATACATCCAATAGTCTTTATCTAACTATATTTTAGATAAAATCTAAACTTGTTGTAAAGCTAGGTGGCAGTCCACCACATCACATGTCTTATGGTGGCATGCTTATTTACAAAATGAAGACAAATATTATCTGTACTGGCATTGATCCTTTGCTTAGGTGGGCGGCAAAATTTAGTATAAATCCTAGTTAGTAAAAACACGTATTATACGCGAATTATACGGACAATCGTATAATTCGCATATAAAATATATGTATACATATTTTGTAAAATCTACCGTATAATTCACGTATAATAAGGCTTCTCGTATTATTCGCGAATAATTCACGAACTATTGAAAAAAAAAATTTAACCCCCAAACGACGTCGTTTTAGTGGGTTTTTTTTACTAAAAATTAAAACAGATCGCTAAACCTCCTCTTCTTCGCTCAAATCGGAAACCCAAAACAATCAACAAACTTCCACAAATTTCCACAAGCAATCAACTCCCACAATCAACACACAACAATTAACTCCAGCAAACAAGTTATCAACTCCCACAACCGACTCTAACAAACAAAATTCCATAAGAAAGAAGAAGAGAGAGAAAAGAGAAGGGAAGAGAAACAAAATAGACATAAGTTTATATAAAAGGGACGAAAGTTTAAGAAGGAAGTGAAGAGAAGGTGGAGAAAACAAAGAGAAAGAAGAGAAGAAACTTATAGAAGAAAGAGAGAAGAAAGTTTTGAAAAGAACGAGAAAATGAATGAGAAGAGAAAGAAGGGAGAAAATTTAATAAAATAATAGTTTAACTTTTACACGGTACACTTGTAATTTTTGTAAACTAACTGACAATGTGTATTTGTAATTTTTGTAAACAATTGGTTTTGTTATAGTTGTGTTTGATTTGAGACTATAGTTGAATATTGGCTAAATATGTGTTTGAGTTTGGAGACTATAATTTTGAATATCAATTATATTTATATATTGTGTATTTGTGTTTTTGGTTAATTGAATACTTTGCATTTGAAATGTTATATTGATTTTAACCAGGCAGTCTATAAAAGTGTTAAAACTAAGATTGATATTACCGTATTTTTCAAAACGTATTATTGACAATGTACCGTATTAAACCCATATATACCCGTATTGTATTTTTTCCATATCCAAATTTTATGGTCGAATTTTTATAAATGTATTTTTTACTGTTTACCGTATTATACCCGTAAAATTTCCATACCATTTTTTTGCCTTACCCGTCTTTACTAACTAGGTATGAATACCCCTTTTTCCCTCTACAAGATATTCCACCAAATTAAGAGAATCTTTAATAAGGACCGCCTCTTTTAAGCTCTCCAACTTTTGCCAAATTATTTAGTCCGTCTTATTTTGCACTCTTACGTTTTCATCATGTTATTAGCACGTTGATTTGAGGGTATGTTTCAACGTCTTTTTATTGTTAAATATTTGATTTATTATATGTATTCAATTTATATATGTCATTTTATTATAATTATCCTTATGAGCATACTCTGTGGTTTTCAATATAAAAATTTGACTTTCCACGTCAGAAAATAAGTTTAGTTTATGAAAAATACTATCCTTACATAAATTCATATAAAGAGAGATACAAAGTGATATCATTCAGAAGAAAAAAACAAAAAAAAAGGGGAAAAAGAGAGAGAAAGAAAGAGAAAGAAATCATGAAAATAAAAGATAAGGATTGTCTTTGTATGCCTCATTTATATGTGTCTTTGTAAAACTAGCATTGTTTATAAACCTGAAATAAGATCGAAACTAAGGTTTTAAATATCACATTTTTAAAGCTCCAAATTATGAATTTACTTATTAACTTGAAGTTTATTAAAAAAAAAAATTGAGATATTGAAACCCTGAAGTCAAAACTAGAAGTTTTGAATTTTTATCTGGACTAAGTTTATTTTAAAATATTTGAAATTAATATTATGACAAAAATATTGAATTCTCTGTCATAATATTAATTTTGTTATTTTCTTATATATTTTTCAAAATGTCAAACATCAGAAGCATCAATATATTGCCTTTAAAATCGATGGCAAGAACTAAACAAAATAGACTATCCATTCAATTCTTCATCTTGAATCAATGAATCTTGGAAATGTTTTAAAAGAGGGTAACTCAGCATCTCCAACACCTATCTCAAGAACATTTGTGATCTTATGCGAGAATTACTCTGAGATCTTCTAATAATATAAGTATACATTAAAAAAATTTATTTCAAATTTATTTTTCTTGCCTTTTGAGATGTAAAATCATAAATTAAATTTTTGTATTAAAGTTTAGAAACCAAATATTTTTCAATTGATAATATAGTCAAATTACCTAATCTTTCTTGTAACATTGTTGAACGCAAATAAAATTTTATTAACTTCAATTTTGAAAAACTTCTTTTTACTGAAGCTATAGTAAAATGAATAGTTAGTAAGCTATCCATGCATTTGGAAAAGAATTCACTTTTTTTTTTTTTAATAAAATTTAGTATCTAAATTGGTGTTTTAATTTTCACGTTTATAATTTCTTTTAAAACTTTTAATTTTGAATATAAATCTAAACATGTCATGTTTTAAAATTGTTTCAAGATTTAAACAATTTTTCTTCAAATTATCATCATCAAGCAATTTTAATTTTTCTATATCATAATATATTTCAAATTGTTCAAACCTACTTTGAAGCGAGGACCTAAATATGTGAAATAATTTATTCTAAAAGATTTTCAGCAAATAATTTCATCTTTTCATTTTCATTCTCATTCTCAACAAATTGTATTTTTCATTTTATTGTACGTTTTTCACAAAATTTTGGTTCTTTATTCATTTGCTCTACAATCTCTTTAGCAGAAATCATAGAAGATGTAAACCCATTTTTTCTAAATTTTTCAAAAAATGAAACAAGACATTTCAATTGATCTATTGCAACAACAATGTCTATATTTTTATATTGTAAATATTTACTAACTGTATTAGCAGCAAATAACATTTCATACCAAATAATCATGCCTAATAGAAATTCAAAATTTTAAATCTCATATGTTACTAAAGAAATATCTTCACTTTTTGTTTATAATAAATTTGGGCCTCTAGACTTTTTTTGGGGGTCCCTTGGGTCGACCTGGATAAGAAATTATACACTATTTTTATTTTGTAATATATTCAAAAAAAATTATAAAAAATTTAGGCCCTTTTTTACCCTATTTTTTTTGGGCCCTAGGCAGGTGCCTACCCTTGGGTTGGTCTTGAGCATCTCTATAGGACCATGTAAAAACAACATTATTCCTTTGTCATCATATACACAAAGAATTGAGAAGTGAATATTTTTCAGTAAGAGTAGGGGTGTAAACGAGTCGAGTCGAGTCGAGCCGAGCTTGGGCTAATCAAGCTTGACTTGGTTGCTACAGTGTCGAGCTTAAGGTTGACAAACTTGAAAAATCGACTTGAGCTCAAGCTCAATATTGAAGAGTGCAGCTCAAGCTCGGCTGAAGCTCGAGCCACTTTGAAAATTTTGAAAATTTTACTCCCTGTTAGTTTCAAAACTATCAAATATACCCTCATATTTTTTTCTTTTTAAAAGGAAAAAAAGGCATTTTACACTATTCCAACTTTGAAAAGAATGCACAAGACTCCTAGGGTGCGTTTGGTTCAATATTTTTATCCATATTCTCAACCGGATTTTACAAATAATGTTTGGTTCAATATTTACACAATGCAATCCTGAAAAATAAAATCCTAACAGTTTTTTACCGTTGAAGACGGTTTGCAGTCCTGCTTTTATTTCACTTTCTCACTTTTCTTCACTGCTTCAGTGCTTCACCATTTCACTTTCTCAGTTTGCATTACTAGCTTTAGTGCTTCACCATTTCACTTTCTCAGTTTGCATTATCAGCTTCAGTGCTTCACCACCATCACTTTCTCACTTTGCATTACCACTTTCAGTGCTTCACCACCGAAGCATCGTCACTTTCTTACTTTGCGTTACCACCTTCAGTGTTTCACCACTGTCACAAAACATCTTTCTTCTCTAACATAATCTTCCACCTGCAAATACAAAACAAACCACATTAGCCAAACGACCAACCACCTGAATCAGAAAACCACCCCACAACACCGCCCAATTAATCTGTCAACATCATCACAATAGAACCGCATGACCACCACCCATCACCATCTTCCACCATCATCGCAAACCCACCATGAATACCAACCAACGTTGCAGATCTGTCACTGTGAAGCCCTGATGTCTCCAATCGTCATAACCCCACCGCAACCACCCATGTACGTCGCAAATTTGGCACCGTGAAGCCCTGATGTCTCTGATCGTCACAAACCCACTGCAACCACCCACAAACGACTCAGATCTGTCACCGTTAAGCCACAAACCCTTTGATCGTCACAACCCAACCGCAACCACCCACGGACGACTCAGATCTGTCACTGTTAAGCCACAAACCCTCTGATCGTCATAACCCTACTACAACCACCCACAGACGACTGAGATCTGTCACAGTTAAGCCACAAACCCTTCGATCGTCACAACCCCACTGCAACCACCCATAGATGACTCAGATCTGTCATCGTTAAGCCACAAACCGGTGAAACCGTCACCAAATATATCTAACTTCCATGAAGGGAACACCGTGAACGGGAAAGCTGTTTTTGATTTTTTTTTTCTTTTGTTTTTGTGTAGGTTTGTAAATGTGTTGTCTATATGATGTGTGCATGAATTTGTTTGCGAATGAGTTTGTAAATCTGTTGACTTTTTTTGGTTTTGTAGGTTTGTAAATCTGTTGTACCCGTGAATAGGTTTGTAAATGTGTTGTCTATATGATGTGTGCATGAATTTGTTTGCGAATGAGTTTGTAAATCTGTTGACTTTTTTTGGTTTTGTAGGTTTGTAAATCTGTTGTACCCGTGAATTTATTCAGAGAAGGGAAAGATACCCATGAAATTTGCGAATCCACCCCAGTTAGCTTCCGTGACGTGTTTGTTTTCAAGACACCCAACACAATTGTCCTTATTTTTATTTTAATTTTTGCCATTGTGTTAGTACTTTTTTTTTCCTTTTATTATTCCTTTTAATTTGGACTTTAATAATGCGTTTTATAATTGGTGAACTCAAAGTGATTTTTACACATGAGAAACTTGGATCTGATGGATTTGTTTGTGGAGTTTAACGGTTAGAGCATGTGCCATGTTGTTTACCGAGTTTAGCACATGCGTCAAAATATTGTGCAGCTTCATATGTTCTATATGTAACATACTGTATGTAATGAATAAATTTTGGGAGTAAAAAATTATTGGATTATTAGAAATATTTTTTTTCGGATTTTACTAACTAATATATTTGTTCTGTAGATTCGACATCATTCTTTAATCGTAACAACAAATTACGCTCATATGCATAGATGTCAGTATAATTTATCCCGACGTCGTAGGATTGATTACTACATGCAGCAGAGGCGAAAATTTCGACGTTTTTCCAGACTTGGAGTTCGTCATACACCCTGTTGGTCGACATTGTCTGTACTTCCCCTGCATTGACATCTTCAAAGCAGTGTCGGATCGAACAAGATATAAGTTTATCTATCTTTACTTGATTACGTTAACATGTGAGTATTATATTTTATAATGTGATTGGTGATTCGTATGGTGTCCCAATGTTGGTTGTTGTTCTCACCATACTGTCCTTAGATGAGTGATACTGTGACCTGGTCAGTTGAGATGACCCACAAATTTCTGGTCTTGTTGTCTAAGCGGGCGAAAACTTCGCACGTTACTTCAATAAAAACAGCAGATTACTAGGAAATGTTGGACGACTTATCATCAGTGGCTGGGAGGAGACTCAACGTCACACAACTAACCTCTAAGTACTTTCGCCTGTGAAGAGTATATCAAGCATGGCGGAAATTGCTGTAACACACGAGGTTTGGGTGGGATCATGAGTCATAAAGTCCAATGTGTCCCGTAGAGGTTTGGCAAGAATATGTGAAGGTAAATTTTCAACTTTTTTAACTAATATTAATCAACAACACCGTAATTGTATGCATTTTTTTCTTTGGACTGCCAAATATTAATATATTATTCTTTTGCATTACCAACAAAACCCACTGGTGCAACAATTCTACTACAAGGGACTTCCTTACAAGGAGCTTTATGAAATCATATTTGAGAAGCAAACTGTCACAGGAGATATGCGAACACATCTACATCTCAACCGGTGGGACCTCCACTAATTCCAATCAAGGTGGGGTTCCCATGGATGATAGCGACTTTGAACCTGATCCAGATCGGCCGATAGGGGAAAAATGGCCAAACACATCTAGCCATGGAAGAGCAAGAAATAGGAGGAACTGAAGCGTCCAGGACAATCACTTGCGGATGTCATTGGTAGATTGACAGACGAGCTTGTAGAGAAGTGGACTACGGGATCGAGGGCTAGCAATCGTAGTGGAGATGACAGGGACGAAGAGAACACCAGTGGTCCATCTGATCTGTTTTGCATGAGCAATTGAATTGACATCATAACGGCCATGCAACTACCTACAGAGTTTTACATGCCGGTTGTCAAGTACTTATATCAAAACCCAAGGTGGCAGGAGATATTTGTGAAACTCCCGCCCAAGGAAAAGGCTAATTGGATTTATAACGACTTTCGCAATTTGTAGATGACATTGTATGTCCTAAGTGTTTACCAACACTTTTGTATACGTCAATGGGCACTTGTCATTAGAATTAGAATTTATAACACTATTGTATGAACTTATTAATTGTGCTACTATTTTATGTGAGATTACATGTTTCATATGAGTTTTGGATTGTCATTAGAATTAAATATGGACTGTTATATTTTGCTAAGTAGTACAAAAATTGTTAATTGTTTATCAATGTTTTGCAAATGTGCAGGTTTAAATGGCATCGTCTAGCCGTACAAGAAGAAGACGACGTTTTACAGATGACGAAGAAGAAATACTGATAGATATAGTCATTTCACTCTGCCGTGTTGCCAAGTTAGAAACAACTGGGCGTCAACTATGACATACATCCATATTAACTGGTCATGAGTACATGTTGGAAGTACTCAATGGTCATGCTGACAAGATCTTTGACAAGTGTCGCATGAACAAAGACTGTTTTACATACTTATATGACATTTTGTCAAAGTTTGGAAGAACAAGTTATGATATTTCTAACAATCATTGGTAAAACAAGACAATCAGAACGATGATGGAGGATTTCTAACATTCGGGTGAGACGATCTCTAGACATGTTGGCGCAGTTTGCAAGGCGATATGTGAATTGAAGACAGAGTTTATCAGACAACCTAACTTCAGTGATGTTCGATGGGAAATATCAGCCAACCAAAAATATTACCCTTTCTTTAAGGTACTAGTTCATTATGTTTTCTATTAGTGGATAGTTAAGTTCATTGTGTTATTAATGTTGATAGTCGGTTAATATGAGTAAAATTCAATTTTGATGATAGAACTGTATTGGAGCCATTGATGGCACACATGTGTACGCTTCGGTTCCACATGAATTTGCCGATAGGTACAAGAATCGCAAAGGAACGTTGTCACAAAATGTAATGGTTGCATGCGACTTTAGGATGATGTTCACTTATGTCATTACTGGATGGGAAGGATCTGTGCATGATTCAAGAGTTTTAAATTCAATTATTGATGATCCTAATTCTGGATCCCCACATCCTCCACCAGGTATAAATATTTTCTTGACATATTATAGCGTATTTACTCCACTATTGAGGCCCTGTAATTCAAATAACATGTATGATTTTATTACAGGGAAATACTATTTGATTGATGCCGATTATCCAAATAGAGAGGGGTTCCTCGCCTCTCATAGGCGAGTGACTTACCATATTTCTGATCACTGCCGTAACCAAAGGGGGCTACAAGAGTTGTTTAACTACAGACATGCTTCACTCTGCAATGTTGTCGAGAGAACCTTTGGTGTTTTGAAAAGACGGTTCCGTATTTTGAATGGAATGAACAATTACCCGTTGGACAAATAAGGGAAAATTGTTATGGCATGTTATGTACTTCATAATTTTATCAGAATGTACAATATGGAGGACCCTATCTTCGAATATTATACTGAAAATACGGGTAATGAGCAAGTATATTGTGATCGCCAAAACGGGGTAGAAGATGGCAAAAATGGAGAAGGACTGAGTCAACCGCAGCAAGGTATTATAGACAACATGACGACTGTACGAGATAACATAACGAATGCACTGTGGGCAGCACAGTGGACCATGTTGTAGTTGTTAATCGAGTATTCGTGTAAGAACGATTGTAAGGGTTGATAATTAGTACTTTTGTCATATATGTATTAATGTGATATTTTTAAACAGTTGGATTAGTACTTGAAATTAATATGGGTTTACATTTTTTAATATTTACTGGTTACAAAATTACCAATAAAATGTTTAATATTATTAAAATGTAAATTGATAAGTTTTAAGGTTATAATAATACATTATTTTAACAAAATGCACCAAAATATTATATTAATAAATCATTTATAAAAAAATATATCAATCAAATATTCGACACAAATATCAAAGTCAAAATACTCTACCAAACACATATTCTTCAAATCTTATTCTCGTAATAATAACCCTACTCAACTATCCAATATTTTTCTCAAAATCTTATTCAAAATAATAAATTAAACGGACCCTAGCTTTTTATCCTTTCTCTCTTTTTCTATTCAATAATACTATATTTACAAAGAAATCTTACAAAAATTTGAAATCTTACAAAAATTTACATATAAAGTGAGGTGACAAAAAATGAATAAAAAAGTGATACAAAAAGTCAAACTCATTAAATTTACTATTCCGTTCATTTTTTACGAAGTGACTCTATACAAAGATTTTTGTAAAATTTCTAGTATAGCATTGCTCATTTCTAATTCTCATTATCCTCGTGTTCTCCTTTTTTCTTCATCCTTTTTTCTGCCTTCTTCCTTCTTCATCTTCTTTTTTTCTTTCTTCTTCGCTTTCTCCTCTTCTATATATTTTTTTCTCTTCTTTTTCTTTATCTTATTTTCTCCGCCTAAAAGCCACTCATTTTCACCTACAAAAAATGCCCAACTCACATCGTTTCAATGAGCACCGAAGCTGGGATTGGTGTGTCATGGGCATTAACTTGGAATGATGTCATTCTTTGAAGCAAACAGCACCGTAGTTTCATATTCCAGTCACCGTCGTTGGGTTTCGAGAAGGGAACATTGATTTGTGAATGCGTATGATACAGTTGCAATCGAACAAAGCGGCACTAAAGGGCGGTTGGCCAGCGGAAATTTCCTCTTAAAAGCTTCATATTCACTGATTCTTTCTCTTCTCTGTGTTTCTCACAAAAGGCAAAGCNTTTATAGTGATTACTTAATTCATTATAACATATTAACATTACATTATACTATTATAGTATGATCATATAATTAATATAACATTACATAATTAAAATATTAAATGATTACTTAATTAATTATGACATTATATTATAAACATTAGTAATTTACTAATTTACACAATACTTAATTAAATGATTAGAATTTTATTAATTATAACATTACATTATAAATTTATAGTATGATTACTTAATTAGTTATAACATTCTATTATAAATAATATTACAATATTTAATTAAATGATTAACAATTTAATTAATTATAATATTATATTATAATTAAATAGTATATTACTTAACTAATTATAACATTACCATTTACATTGTAGTATGATCAATTAATTAATTATAACATTACACAATTAAATGATTAGTTAATTAATTATGACATTATATTATAAACATTAAACATAAATAAATAAATAAATAATTAAATTATTAGAAATTTAATTTATTATAACATTACATTATTGTTAAATAACTACTTAAATAATTATAAGTATTTATAACATTACATTATTGTTAAATAACTACTTAAATAATTATAAGTATTTATAACATTACATTATAGTATGATCACTTAATTAATTATAACATTACATTATAATTTAATAATTATAATATAATGTTTGAATGATTTTGGTGAAGTTATTTGATGTGAATTGTGATGAATAATTGTTTGTGTTTTGGTTTTGATTGACGAATTTTATGTGAATTGTGATGAATTGATTGAATTCAAATATTGCCTAGAGATTACAGGTTATGAGTTACATTGGACACAAATGAATGAATAATCAAAATTTGTTAGGGGTGTATTTGTAAACTTTTAAAGTATTTTTGTCATTTTTAAACTAATAGGGGGGTAATTGATTTTTTATAGGGTACCTGGGAAAGGAACCGGAACCTGTATTTTAGGTTTTGGTTCCTTGAATTGAAGAACCTGCACTGTGCGGTTTCGGTTCATGTTCCTTTTTTGGGAACCTGCACTGTGCGGTTCCGGTTCTGGTTCCCCTGGAAAGTGCAGGGTACCCGGAACCGCTCACCCCTAAAATGAACATTACCTTGTGCACCTTCGAGATTTTGTCTTCGATAAACACCCTAAAACTATTTTTTTATTTTTTTTTATTTTTTTGTGAAAGTGGGTGTTTGGATCAATTTGTGCACACCTCAATTAATCTCTCGAGATTTTGAAGTTAATAACTAGGTAGGTATACCCTTCAATGACCATCCCTATTGGTCATCCCTATTAATAAACGAGATGAGTAATATATCTAATTGTCCTTATCTAAATATATTCTAGAAAAAATCTAAACTTGTTGTAAAGCTAGGTGGCAATCCACCACTTCATATCATCACATGTCTTATGGTGGCATGCTTATTTACAAAATGAAGACAAGTATTATCTGTACTGGCATTGATCCATTGCTTAGGTGGGCGGCAAAATTTAGTATAAATACCCCTTTTCCCCTTTACAAGATATTCTACCAAACTAAGAGTCTTCAATAAGAAGGACTACCTCTTTTAAGCTCTCCAACTTCTGCCTCATTGTTTAGTCCCTCTTATTTTGTACTCTTACGTTTTCATCATGTTATTAGCACGGTAACTTGGGGGTATGTTTCAACATCTTTATTGTTAAATATTTGATTTATTATATGTGTTCAATTTATACATGTCATTTTATTATAACTATCCTTATGAGCATACTTTGTGGTTTTCAATATAAAAATTTGACCTTCCGCGTCAGAAAATAAGTTTATTTTATAATGACAGATACATGTATTGTCTTTAAATTATAATATTAATATAACCCATTTGCAGCTTGAAGTTTGCAAAATTGCATAAATTCATAGACATGATTCACATGAAGTACTAAATGTCAAATAAAACCTGAAGTTTCAAAATTGATATAATACCCGAACTAAAGTTTTAAATATCAAATATTTAAAGCTCAAAGTTCTGAACACTAATTATAAACCTGAAATAAGATTGAAACTAAGGTTTTAAATATCACATTTTCAAAGCTCCAAATTATGAATTTACTTATTAACTTGAAGTTTATTAAAAAAAAAAAAAAATTTGAGATATTGAAACCCTGAAGTCAAAACTAGAAGTTTTGAATTTTTATCTGGACTAAGTTTATTTTAAAATATTTGAAATTAATATTATGACAAAATATTGAATTCTCTGTCATAATATTAATTTTGTTATTTTATTATATATTTTTCAAAATGTCAAACATCAGAAGCATCAATATATTGCCTTTAAAATCGATGGCAAGAACTAAACAAAATAGACTATTCAATCAATTCTTCATCTTGAATCAATGAATCTTGGAAATGTTTTAGAAGAGGGTAACTCAGCATCTCCAACACCATCTCAAGAACATTTGTGATCATATGCGAGAATTACTCTGAGATCTTCTAATAATATAAGTATATATTAAAAAAAATTATTTCAAATTTATTTTTCTTACTTTTTGAGATGTAAAATCATAAATTAAATTTTTGTATTAAAGTTTAGAAACCAAATATTTTTCAATTGATAATATAGTCAAATTACCCAATCTTTCTTGTAACATTGTTGAACGCAAATAAAATTTTATTAACTTCAATTTTGAAAAACTTCTTTTTGCTTAAGCTACAGTAACATGAATAGTTAGTAATATTCTATAAGCTATCCATGCATTTGGAAAAGAATTAACTTTTTTTTTTTTTTTATAAAATTTAGTATCTCAAGTGGTGTTTTAATTTTCACCTTTATAATTTCTTTTAAAACTTTTAATTTTGAATATAAATCTAAACATGTCATGTTTTAAATTTTTTTCAAGATTTAAACAATTTTTCTTCAAACTACCATCATCAAGCAATTTTAATTTTTCTATAGTATAAAGGAAACCAAAATTATCACTATATATTTCAAATTGTTCAAACCTACTTTGAAGTGAGGACCTAAATATGTGAAATAATTTATTTTAAAAGATTTTCAGCAAATACTTTCATCTCTTAATTTTCATTCTCATCAAATTGTATTTTTTTTTTATTGTACGTTTTTCACAAAATTTTGGTTCTTTATTCATTTGCTCTACAATCTCTTTAGCTGAAATCATAAAAGATGTAAACCCATTTTTTCTAAATTTTTCAAAAAATGAAACAAGACATTTCAACTTATCAATTGCAACAACAATGTCTATATTTTTATATTGTAAATATTTACTAACCGTATTAGCAGCAAATAACATTTCATACCAAATAATCATGCCTAATAGAAATTCAAGATTTTAAATCTCATATGTTAGTAAAGAAATAGCTTCACTTTTTGTTTATAATAAATTTGGGCCTTTAGACTTTTTTTGGGGGTCTCTTAGGTCGACCTGGATAAGAAATTATACACTATTTTTATTTTGTAATATATTCAAAAAAAATAATAAAAAATTTAGGCCCTTTTTTACCCTATTTTTTTGGGCCCTAGGCAGGTGCCTCACCTGCCTACCCCTTGGGCTGGTCTTGAGCGTCTCTACAGGACCATGTAAAAACAACAATATTCTTTTATCATCATATACACAAAGAATTGAGAAGTGAACATTTTTCAGTAAGAGGAGGGGTCTAAACGAGTCGAGTCGAGTCGAGCCGAGCTTGGGCTAATCAAGCTCGGCTTGGTTGCTACATTGTCGAGCTTAAGGTTGACAAACTTGAAAAATCAAACTCGAGCTCAAGCTCGATATTGAAGAGGGCAGCTTAAGCTCAGCTTAAGCTCAAGCCGCTTTGAAAATTTTGAAAATTTTACTCCATGTTAGTTTCAAAACTATCAAATACACCCTCATATTTTTTCTTTTTAAAAGAAAAATAAAAGGCATTTTACACTATTCCAACTTTGAAAAGAATGCACAAGACTCCTAGGGTGCGTTTGGTTCAATATTTTTGCCCATATTCTCAACCAGATTTTACAAATAACGTTTGGTTCAATATTTACACAATGCAATCCTGAAAATAAAATCCTGACAATTTTTTTACCATTGAAGATAGTTTGTAGTCTTGCTTTTATTTCACTTTCTCACTTTTCTTCACTGCTTCAGTGCTTCACCATTTCACTTTCTCAGTTTGCATTACCAGCTTCAGTGCTTCACCATTTCACTTTCTTAGTTTGCATTATCAGCTTCAGTGCTTCACCACCGTCACTTTCTCACTTTGCATTACCACCATCAATGCTTCACCACCGTCACTTTCTCACTTTGCATTACCACCTTCAGTGCTTCACCACCGAAGCACCGTCACTTTCTCACTCTGCGTTACCACCTTCAGTGCTTCACCACCGTCACAAACCATCTTTCTTCTCCAATATAATCTTCCACTTGCAAATACAAAACAAACCACATTAGCCAAACAACCAGCCACCTGAACCAGAAAACCACCCCATAGCACCACCCAATCAATATGTCAACATCATCACAGCAGAACCGCATGACCACCACCCATCACCATCTTCCACCATCATCGCAAACCCACCACGAATACCCACCGATGTCACAGATCTGTCATTGTGAAGCCCCGACGTCTCCGATCGTCACAACCCCACCGTAACCACCCACGTACGTTGCAGATCTGGCACCGTGAAGCCTCGACATCTTCGATTGACACAACCCCACTGCAATCACCCACGGACGACTCAGATCTATCACCATTAAGCCACAACCCCTTCGATCGTCGCAACCCCACCGCAACCACCCACTGACGATTCAAATTTGTCACCATTAAGCCACAAACACTTCGATCGTCACAACCCCACCGCAACCACCCACTAACAACTCAAATTTGTCACCATTAAGCCACAAACCCTTTGATCATCACAACCCCACTGCAACCACCACGGACAACTGAGATCTGTCATCGTTAAGCCATAAACCCTCCGATCAACACAACCCCACCGCAACCACCCACGGACGACTCAGATCTGTCACCGTTAAGCCACAAACCCATGAAACCGTCACCGAAAATATCTAACTTCCGTGAAAGGAACATCGTGAACAAGAAAGCTATTTTTGATTTTTTTTTTTTGTGCAGGTTTGTAAATGTGTTGTCTGTATGATGTGCGCATGAATTTGTTTGCGAATGAGTTTGTAAATCTGTTGACTTTTTTTGGTTTTGCAGGTTTGTAAATCTGTTGTACCCATGAATTTATTCAGAGAAGGGAAAAAGACCCGTTGGCTTTTGCGAATCCAGTTAGCTTCCATGACGTGTTTGTTTTCAAGACACCCAATGCAATTGTCCTGATTTTTATTTTAATTTTTGCCGTTGTGTTAGTACTTTTTTTCCTTTTACTATTCCTTTTAATTTGGACTTTAATAATGCGTTTTTATAATTGGTGAACTCAAAGTGATTTTTGCACATGAGAAACTTGGATCTGGTGGATTTGTTTGTGGAGTTTAACGGTTAGAGCATGTGCCATGTTGTTTACCGTGTTTAGCACATGCGTCAAAATATTGTACAGCTTCATATGTTTTGTATGTAACATGTTGTATGTAATGAATAAATTTTGGGAGTAAAAAATTATTAGATTATTATAAATATTTTTTTCGGATTTCACTAACTGATATATTTGTTCTATAGATTCAACATCGTTCTTTAATCGTAACAACAAATTACGCTCATTTGCACAGATGTTAGTATAATTTATCCCGACGTCGCAGGATTGAATACTACTTGCAGCAGAGGCGAAAGTTTCAACATTTTTCTAGACTTGGGGTTCATCATACACCCTGTTGGTCGACATTGTTTGTATCTTCCCCTGCATTGACGTCTTCAAGCAATGTCGGATCGAACGAGGTATAAGTTTATCTATGTTTACTTGATTATGTTAACATGTGAGTATTATATTTTGTAATATGATTGGTGATTCGTATGATATCCCAATGTTGGTTGTCGTTCTCACCATACTGTCCTTAGATGAGTGATACTGTGACCTGGTCCGTTGAGATGACCCACAAATTTCTGGTCCTGTTGTCTAAGCGGGAGAAAACTTTGCATGGTACTTCAATAAAAACAGTAGATTACTAGGAAATATTGGACGACTTATCATCAGTGGCTGGGAGGAGACTCAACGTCACACAACTAACCTCTAAGTACTTTCGCCTGCGAAGAGTATATCAAGCATGGTGGAAATTGCTGCAACACATGGGGTTCGGGTGGGATCATGAGTCGCAAAGTCCAAAGTGTCCCGTAGAGGTTTGGCAAGAATATGTGAAGGTAAATTTTCAACTTTTTTAACTAATATTAATCAACAACATCGTAATTGTATGCATTTTTTTTTTTGGACTGCAAATATTAATATATTATTCTTTTGCATTACCAGCAAAACCTACTGGCACAACAATTCTACCACAAAGGACTTCCTCACAAAGAGCTTTATGAAATCATATTTGAGAAGCAAATTGCCACTAGGAGATATGTGTACACATCTACATCTCAACCGGTGGAGACCTCCACTTATTCCAATCAGGGCGCGGTTCCCATGGATGATAGCGACTTTAAACCTGATCTAGATCGGACGACAGGGGAAAAACGGCCAAACACATCTGGCCATGGAAGAGCGAGAAATGGGAGGAACAGAAGTGGCCCGGGACAATCACTTGCAGATGTCATTGGTAGATTGACGGACGAGCTTATGGAGAAGTAGACTATGGGATCGAGGGCTAGCAATCGCAGTGGAGATGATAGGGACGAAGAGATCACTAGTGGTCCATCTGATCCATTTTCCATGAGCAATTGTATTGACATCATGACGGCCATGCAAGTACCCATAGAGTTTTATATGCCGGTTGTCAAGTACTTATATCAAAACCCAGGGTGGCAGGAGATATTCATGAAACTCCCACCCGAGGAAAAGGCTAATTGGATTTATAACGACTTTTGCAATTTGTAGATGACATTGTATGTCCTAAGTGTTTGCCAACACTTTTGTATGCGTCAGTGGGCACTTGGCATTAGAATTGGAATTTATAATGCTACTGTATGAACTTATTAATTGTGCTATTGTTTTATGTGAGATTACATGTTTCATATGAGTTTTGGATTGTCATTAGAATTAAATATTGACTATTATATTTTGCTAAGTAGTACAACAACTGTTAATTGTTGATCAATGTTTTGCAAATGTGCAGGTTTAAATGGCATCGTCTAGCCGTACAGGAAGAAGATGACGTTCTATAGATGACGAAGAAGAAATACTGACAAATATAGCCATTTCACTCTACTGTGTTGCCGCGTTAGAAACAACTGGGCGTCAACTATGACATACATCCATATTAACTGGTCATGAGTACATGTTGGAAGTACTTAATGGTCATGCTAACAAGATCTTTGACAAGTGCCGCATGGACAAAGACTGTTTTACATACTTATGTGACATTTTGTCAGAGCAAGGCAAATTGTGACCAACCAGGAAGACGAGTTTGGAAGAACAAGTTATGATATTTCTAACAATCGTTGGTAAAAACGAGAAAATTAGAACGATGATAGAGGATTTCCAACATTTCGGGTGAGACGATCTCTAGACATGTTGGCGCAGTTTGCGAGGCTATATGTGAGTTGAAGACAGAGTTTATCAGACCACCTAACTTCAGTGATGTTCCATGGGAAATATCAGCCAACTGAAAATATTACCCAAATATCAGCCAATCGAAAATATTACCTTTTCTTTAAGGTACTGGTTCATTATGTTTTTTATTAGTGGATAGTTAAGTTCATTGTGTTATTAATGTTGATAGTCGGTTAATATGAGTAAAATTCAATTTTGATGATAGGACTGTATTGGAGCCATTGATGGCACACATGTATACGCTTCGGTTCCACATGAATTTGCCGATAGATACTGGAATCGCAAAGGAACGTTGTCACAGAATGTAATGGTTGCATGCGACTTTAGGATGATGTTCACTTATGTCGTTATTGGATGGGAAGGATCTGCGCATGATTCAAGAGTTTTAAATTCAATTATTGATGATCCAAATTCTGGATTCCCACATCCTCCACCAGGTATAACTATTTTCTTGATGTATTATAGCGTATTTGCTCCATTGTTGAGGCCTTGTAATTCAAATAACATGTATGATTTTATTACAGGGAAATACTATTTGATTGATGCGGGTTATCCAAATAGAGAGGAGTTTCTCGCCCCTCATAGGTGAGTGGCTTACCATATTTCTAATCACCACCGTAACCGAAGGGGGCCACAAGTGTTGTTTAACTACAGACATGCTTCACTCCGCAATGTTGTCGAGAGAACCTTTGGTGTTTTGAAAAGACGGTTTCGTATTCTGAATAGAATGAACAATTACCCGTTGGATAAACAAAGGAAAATTGTTATGGCATGTTGTGTACTTCATAATTTTATCAGAATGTACAATATGGAGGACCCTATCTTCAAACAGTATACTGAAAATACGGGTAATGAACAAGTATATTGTGATCGCCAAAATGGGGTAGAAATGTAGAGGTGGAAAAGCAACCCGCCTGGCCCGCGGCGGGTTACGCAAAGTGGCGGTTTGGTCCTGACCCGTCCGCCAACATTGGCAGGCCGGGTTAGGCCCGCCAATTATGGGGAATTGGTTGGCCCAACCCCGCCCGCCAACCCTAACCCGTCGGGTTAGGCCGCGGGTTGGGCCGGGTTAACCCCCTTTTTTATTATTTTTTTTTTTTCATTTTGTTTTGTTTTGTTTTGTTTAAGTTTAAATGTTTAATTAACTTTTCAAATGAATAATTAACAATTTATAAATGAATAAATATAATTGTTTTTAGTTAACTTCTTTTCAAATATCAATAATTCAATTCAATTAAATTTTTTTTTGTTAACATTCCAAATATTATTTCAATTTTAATACATTAAAATTGTAATATAAGAAAAATAAAATTTATTTATTTATTAAAAAATAAAATAAGAAATTACAATAATTATTGCCTGGTTAAAAACCTCACCAAGAAAAACCCAATGGGACAAAAACTTGGTAAGGAAAAAAGAGTGCAATAATTGACAATTAATTTACAAGTTACAATTTACAAAACAACTAATTTTTGGGTTGACTAGGACCTTCCTCATCCGTATCATTTATATTACAAAATTGAAATGATTCCATTAAAGTATCGTCGACAACCTCGTATTGACCTTGATGGCGCGACCGTTCCCAATCTCGAAGATATGTGAGGACTTCAATCATTTTTTGTGAAAGTTTAGACCTCCTTTCATTTAAAATTCTTCCACTTGCACTAAATGTTTGTTCGGATGAGATGGTTGAGACTGGAATAGCAAAAACATCCAAGGCAAGTCTTGATAATACTGGAAAAATACATTTTCTGGTTTTCCAATATTCCAAGACATCAAAGTTGGCTCTTTGTTGTGGATCTGTTGGTAACATTTCAGGAGTTCCCAAATATTGTTGAAGCTCGTTACTTTGTGACTGCGTGGTGGACAGTAGATTCGTTGTTGCCGTTGGTGCTTCTGAAGAGGAGGCTGCGCCTGTGCTTCGGGTTCGGTTCCTTTTCAGCCTATTAACTGCACTCCAGGTGTAGAAGTCTTCATTTGTTTCTTCTGATGAAACTTCCCTTTGTATTTCGTGTCTTTGCAGGTTCCCATACCTATTTTCATATTGGAAATATACCTCTGCAACACAATTTTTTACCTCTCCTATTTGATTGACAAATGCTAAGTTTTGTAAATTTTCAGATAATGTCTCTAAACCATTTTCTAAACCTTCTTGTTTAATTCTAGGATAAAAAATGGCACCTAAACAATAAAGAAAAGGAATGGGTTTAAAATATTTTAAAAAAAAAATTTCCATTGCCTTTATTGGTTCTTTTAAAATTTCATTGTTTTTGTTTTTTGTAAATAACTCTGAAATTTTTACAATTGTATGTATTACTAATGGACTAGTAGGATAATGCACACCAGAAAGTTGTAAAGTGGATTGGTAAAAAATTTTAAGAAAAGAATGAAATACTTTTACCAAATAATGAGGACCTCTATTATTTGCTACAAAATAACTAATAAAATTAGCATAAGGTAAACATGAATCAAGCATTAAATAAGTACTATTCCATCTAACAGGCATATCTAATGCAAATGTTCTAGGAGACATATTTGATTTTATACAAGCATCTTGAAATTCAGCATTTCTTTTATTACTACCAGTAATCCAAGCTAAACAATCTCCAATTCTATCAGTATTTTCTTTAATTGTTTTCATACCACTTTTCATAATTAAATTAATAACATGGCATGCACAATGTTGGTGAAAAAACTTCAAATTGTTATATAAAGGATAATTACTTTAAAAATAATCTATAGCTTTACTATTAAAACTTGTATTATCTAAAATTAAACTTATCACTTTACTAACAATATCACAATCTTCTAAAACTTAAACAATTTTATTATAAATTTGTTGACCATTATGATCAACATCCATTAATCTAAATCCTAATAAAGATTTATTTAATTTACATTAATTATCAAAATAATGACTAGTCACACAAATATAATCTTGTTTAGCTCTACCACTCCAAATATCGGCAGTTAGAGTCACACTAACATGACAAGTATGTATTTTATTTTTTAATTCTAATTTCATTTTTCTAAACAATTTTATTAAATCATTTCTAGTTGCAATTTTAGAATAACTTTTAAATCCTTGAAAAAATGAATTTTGAACAAATATTTCAAAATATTTATCTTCAGCCATATTAATAGGTTGATCAGTTGCAGCAATATATAAAGCTAACTGTTCCCTATATACATTAGAATTATAACGCCAAGTAGTACCCATATTAATTATTTGAGTTTGATTGCTTTCTCTATTTCCATGTTGATTAATATGTTTATTAGCATGCCTTTTTAAAGTACTAGTACCATTACCTGAATCAGCTTTATAAATATTTCCATAGTATTTGCATCTCGCTTTCTTGACTTGAATGCAATTTTTTGTCTCATAAAACTTGTCGAAATGCTCCCAAACGTCTGATGTGTGTCTGTCTTCGGTTTCGACGACAGTTGATGAACCTGCCTCAGCTTGAGATGAAGTTGGACGAGGATGACGATTACGAGGACGACTTCTAGAACCACCGGGAGCTGTATGGGGAGGAATCGGGGGCATATTTTGAGGTGTATCGGATTTTGAGACAGGGAAAACTGCGGGACTATTTGAATCTCCTGCATTTATGTTAGTAAAATCAGCAGGACTATGACTAGGATAGTAGTTTTCTTCATCATTGATATAGATGGGAGATAAATATCTATCCATTGTAGTTGAAAAAAAAATTGACGTAGAAAAAATAAAAAATTAAAGAAAGAAATTGGAATATGGAAATATGAATTGAAAATTGCAAAAACTAATAAAAATTAAAATAAAAGCAAATTGATAACAAAGAGATTAAGAGAATAAATGAATAATTGAGAGATTAGAGATTAGAGAAAATGAGAGAATTTGAGTTGTGAGAAAAGATGAAAGTTTAGGGCCAATTTATAGAAAAAAATGGGAAAAGAAAATGATGAAAAAGACCATTCCAATGGCTATAAAACGGTTATATTTCAAGGGTAAAAGGGTAATTGGAAAAAACAAAAAAGAAATTCTTTTTTTTTTTATTTGTTTTTTGGCCAACCCGGCGGGTTGCCAACAGCCAACCGGGGGGTCAACCCGGCAGGTTGGCGGTCCTTTCTCTAAAAAGGACAAAATAGCAACCCGCGGGTCGCCGGGTTGCCATTTCTCAACCCGACCCGCCCAGGGGTTGCTGGCGGGTTGGGTTCAACCTGGCCCGTCTTATTGGTGGTCCGGGTTGAACTCTCTTGAATGCGGGCCGACTTAGGATTGACCCGCCTAACCCGACCCATTTGTTCCACCTCTAGGTAGAAGATGGCCGAAATGGAAAAGGACCTAGTCAACTGCAGCAAGGTATTATAGACAACATGACGATTGTACGGGATAACATAACGAATGCACTGTAGGCAGTATAGTGGACCATATCGTAGTTGTTAATGGAGTATACATATAAAAACGATTGTAAGGGTTGATAATTAGTACTTTTGTCATATATGTATTAATGTGATATTTTTAAACAGTTGGATTAGTACTTGAAATTAATATGAGTTTATATTTTTTAATATTTACTAGTTACAAAATTACCAATAAAATATTTAATATTATTAAAATATAAATTGATAAATTTTAAGGTTATAATAATACATTATTTTAACAAAATGTACCAAAATATTATATTAATAAATCAATTATAAAAAAATATATCAATAAATTATTTAACACAAATATCAAGGTCAAAATACTCTACCAAACACATATTCTTTAAATCATATTCTCGTAATAATAATCCTACTCAACTATCCAATATTATTCCCAAAATTTTATCCAAAATAATAAAACAAACCCTAGCTTTTTGTCCTTTCTCTCTTTTTCTATTTCTCTTTATCCTCAGGTTCTCCTTTTTCTTCATCTTTTTCTCTGCCTTCTCCCTTCTTCATCTTCTTTTTTTATTTCTTCTTCGCTTTCTCCTCTTCTATATATTTTTTTCTCTTTCTTCTTTTTTTTCTCTTATATTTCTTCTTCTTTTTCTTTATCTTATTTTCTCCACCTAAAAACCACTCATTTTCACCTACAAAAAATGCCCAACTCACATCGTTTCAATGAGCACCGAAGCTGGGATTGGTGTGTCATAGGCACTAAACTTGGAATGATGTCATTCTTTGAAGCAAACAGCACCGTAGTTTCAGATTCCAGTCACCGTCGTTGGGTTTCGAGAAGGGAACATTGATTTGTGAATGCGTATGATACGGTTGCAGTCGAACAAAGCGGCACCAAAGGGTGGTTGGCCAGCGGGAATTTCCTCTTAAAAGCTTCATCTTCTCCATATTCACTGATTCTTTCTCTTCTCTGTGTTTCTCACAAAAGGCAAGCCAGATTGAAATGGTAAAGAAAAGCAAATCAAAGGAGAAAAGGTTTTTATTCATTTTATAATATTATATTGAAAAGAAAGAGAAAGAATCAATAAATTTGACGGCAGCCCAAGCCCCAAAAGTCTGAAACAAGCCGCCTGACACCTGAATTCTGTAGGGGTATATTGTTAGATCTGAAACTTGTAAGCATCGGCAGGAGTGTGTTTGTCATTTAAAAACTAAAAAATGATAAAGACATATTACTTTCAAAAATATCAAATAGACCCTCGAGTGGGCTTTAAGCTCGCGAGCTGTCAGCCTAGCATTGGCTGTTTAACTCGGCTCACCTGCTGAGCCGAGCCACTCGAACTTTTACTGTGCCGCTCGCGGCTCGACTTGGCTCACACCCCTGTGAGAGATCCACTTGAGTTGTGGAAACACTTGAAAGAAAGATTTGGCCACCACAAGTTGATAGTGCTTCCCTAAGCACAATACAACTAGACACATCTACGATTACAAGATTTTAAAACAATCAGTGAGTATAACTCAACATTATTCAGGATTGTTTCTCTATTGAAGTTATGTGGAGAAACTATATCGAGGAGAATATGTTAGAGAAAACATTTTCAACTTTTTGTCCCTCCAATATGCTCCGGCAACAGCAATATAGGGAAAATAATTTCAAAAGATATTATAAATTGATATCATTCTTGCTTGTTGTAGAGAAAATATGAACTCTTGTTAAGAAACTATTAGACTCGTCCAACCAGTAGTGCTCCATTCCTTGAAGTGAATGCTACTAACCTTGATGGTAATCTGGATGAGGTAATGGTCGAGGGCGAAGGCGAGGGTGGGGTCGAAATGACTTTCAACCTCAAGGTGGTTAGACAAAGAAATTCCAACTAAACCACCTATCAAATAAGCTCCAAATAAAACAAGAAGAAAATACTCACAAAATAGATCATCAAGAAATGACGAAAATGTATGTTATAGATGCGAGGGCAAAGGACATTGGTCGTGTACCTATTGTACACCAAAACATCTTATGGATTTATACCAAACATCTATAAAGAATATATTAGAGTATGTGCCTTAGAACCAATCAATTTATTGTAATTGACTTTGAAATATCATGTTTACAATCAATAAAGGCATTTTTCCACATCATGTAATTCGTATTTATTATATATTGTGATGTATGTCCTTATGGTAGAACCATGAGGAGGGTATCGAATATTTCAAATCTTGATATTGAGGACTCTACGAGCACATATGGTGGCTATTGTAGAATTATTCGTAGCCTTAATATTATATGACCAAGGACACAGATAATATGATAAGGTTATCATCGTGTTGTACGACCCTGTTGAGAAGCAGTGACATATCTCACTTGTCAAGGTTGTTTGGTAATGACCTGGTGTGACACGTGGGTGCTTGCTATATGAGCAAGTTCAGTGGACAAATCCACTAGAGGATTCCACATAGATGATAACCCTAGTGTCTGTGGAATAAATCCTCTAACGGATGGTGGTGTATGTGATCTATAGATTTGAAATCACCAAGCACCTTGTATAGATTGATTATGTAATACAATCCCTAATTCTAGCAATCGATATCAATTCAATCAATCTACTAGGCCTAAAGTAAATTAAACGAATCAAATATCATATTCCATTAAAACAGAATAACATAAATCAAATCCATAGAAAGGTAAGAAATTACATTACTTTTCAATTATACCATTGATATATGTTAGGAATTGAAATCCCCTTGAACTGAATTGAAAAAGTTTAGCCAAACATCTTAAACTGAGAACAACAAGTGTTTCTGAATGAATCCCCTTATGTGTGTGTGTGTGTTTTTTTTTGTTTTTTCTCCTTAAAAACCTAATGTTCTATTTATAGCCCTTTCAAATAACCCTAAAAAACGTGTGTATAACCTCCTAAACGGTTTACAACTCAAATTCCTAAATTGCAGGCATTGAGTCATACTCTTTCCAAAAAAGGCTAACTAATTTTCTGCTAGAATTTGTGAGCTGATTTTGGTCAGAAAAAAACTGAATTCGGGCTTGGGCTCTCCATGAAAGTCGTAGCAGTGGTTATAAGATTTCCAACGCAGCTTCAATCACCTCAATTGGACTTCTAGAACCCAAGTTATAGCTCAATTACTGACCTATGCCCAGGCTGTGATGAGATTGGATCTTCTGACTTTGATGTAAACTTGGAAAGCCCAAATATACTAGGATTAAAACATGTAAGCCCAATTTAAAAAGCTCAGGATGTCTAGTTCAAACCTCAATGAGACCTCTTTCTCATTCTTGAACTCTAAAATCGTCAAAGTCTTCATTGAACCTTTAGAGGTCGAATTTGCTAATGTCTGAACACTTCATATTATGCTCCACTTTCATTCACATGCCTCCATTCCTTTCTTAATTCACAAAATATATTAATCAGCTCAATTAATCACAAAATATATCACAAAGATTGATATAAAGGGATTGAAAATATCAATTATTGAACATGTATCAATTTGTTCTTTCAATTCTTTAGCAAAATCCAAAGAGCAATTGAATTAATCTATTCAATTAATTCAATTGTGAAAGTTCCTACCTTCGTGTGGATATCATAAGTGCAGTCCTTTTCTTGGATTAAATTGTGAAGAGATCGAGACATTGAAAGAGCCTACTGCTAATATGATCTATAATCTTCTTGTATGGATTAATTTTTGTGTGAAACACACACACACACATGACCCTGATCATGGAATTTAAGCAATTGATAAACCAAATTTTTTGTTTTATTCCACTGCCAAGGTTCATTGGTTACTCACAGTGGTACCAGAGCCTAGGGTTTTGATTATATATGTTTTAATTTATTTAATTGAATTGATTGATTGATTGCCTTGCAATTGTTTAATTAGAATTGCATGATTAGGTTTTCAATCTATTCAATTGACTTTCTTTAAAAATTTTGAATTTGTTGATGCGATGTATATTGGTTCTGGAGACATATTGTTGCGAGAGTTCTAGTTTTGGTCATGCATTGTTGCGCATGTTTTGGTTTCACGATGTTGTGCAAAATCAGACTTGATCGCAAATTGATGTTTTTGACGTATGTAGTGCTTGCCATGGCAAAGATTTTGTTGCCGCGTTGAGGAGCTCTTTGTAAACCCGATGCGCTAGACTTTTAGTGCTCGCTGCGGCGAACGTAATTAAAGTTAACGATTGGCTAAAATTCCTACACATGTCGCACGAAATAAACCTTCGTTGCAACAAGCAGACTCTTTTGAGTTCACTAAAACTTCAGCACACACAGTAGTGAAATAAACCCTCGCCGTGGCGAGCGAGAGAGCTTTTACGATTCACTGAAACTTCAACACATGTCGCGACAAAATAAACCTCGTCATAGTGAGCGAGCTTTTAAGCTCGTTGACATTCTAGCACATGTAGTAGCGAATATTTTTTTAGCTGCAACGAGGGTAACATAGTTCGCCATGGTGAAGATTTTCTCCTCTGTGGGGAGTGAGTTGCTGTGTCAAACTTATCATGTTGTCGCACAATAAGACTTAGATGTCATAATTTCACCCACCCAATTCAAAATTGTTTGTTTTGAATGTATGCAATGTTCTTATTTGAAATTGCATGGTGCCTGGTACATGAGCCTAGACCTATGGTTTGAATTTATTTATATTCTGGGTTTGCTTGTTTATTATTTTTAAATAAATAGGACTTGCATGTCCTACTTCCCTCTAAAGTCTTTATGTATTTGTTTCTCTCTTCTTACTCCCCTTTCATGTAACACAAGGTTTCTAATTTATTGATGTAAATTAGAATATGATTTATTTTATTGTAAATTCCTTTTGTAATGTTCGTGGAGATGAAGCTATGGAGAAATGAAAAGGTTAGCAAGCTTGAAGACCCAAGGTTTGTTTTGACCCTAGGTTGACTTACCAATTCCTCTCGGCTCGAGGAAATCGGTTTTCATTAGGCCATGTACCGGCACATTTACTTTTATGCTTAGAATGCATGCTAAGGTTGAATGTTTAATAACATGCCTATCAATGACATTCTAACAAAGATAATAATTTAGTGAGACCTATAACAATAATAATAAAAAAAAACTTCATTGGAGTTTTCCTTAATGGTGATGGGTCGATTTAACTGATGTGTTTTGCTTATTCATCAAAACGAAGGTTGATAAACACCTCAAAGGCATAGTAGAGAAGTACACTTGTCATGTGTATGTGGCGACATGTGGTGTCCACTCTACTGATACTGAGAATTACACTTGAGAACAATGGTTGGCCCCATTGAATTGTGTAATTGGTTTGTTGGCTTACTTTGCATTTGAGGTCGTTGGTTGGTGCTATCGACTGGTGTAAATTAAGTTTGTTGACCTACCTAGTCAACTCATTTTGGCTTGTTTACTAAAGTGAAAGTTTGAAATGGGCTAGATGAAATCTCGATCCACTAGGAAAGCCAACGGGCTTTCCCAGGTTAATAGTGAGTGCTATTAACTTGAAGAAAATAGTGGAAGCGTTTATTTAATAAAATTCTTTATTAACTAATAATAAACATGAATGTAACATTTGTTTTTCTACCCTTGTAGAATCATAAAAATGAGCAATAACCTTACATTGTGTTCGATAATCGAAAAGGAACACAAGATGTATGGTAATAATTTTTCAAACTAGTATAGAAATCTTCGGATTGTACTTGAGTATGAAAATAAATTATATATCATCTATCAAGCTCTGCCTCAAGAGCTTGGTGATGACATCACCTGGGAACAGCAAGATGTTTATCAAAATCGTTTGGATGATGCTAACATAAAACTTATTAAGTACATTATGTTAGCATCAATGACACCTGGATTGCAAAAGCAGTATGAAAACATGGATCCTTCTACCATGATCTTATACCTTCAACATAATGAAAGGTATGAGGTGTCGAAATAGTTGTTCAAGTGCAAAATGGATGAGGGTGCCGAAGTTGGCCCTTATGTACTTAGGATGATTGGGTACACTAAGAGGCTTGAGACTTTGGGTTCTGGTTTGGACAATGACTATCGACTTAGTCTTACAGTCCTTACTTGATTTTTATTCTTAATTCATAGATAATATGAGCACAAATGAGAAGACTCTTCATGAGCTCCTAACCATTTTAAGGACCATAAAGCAAGACATTAAAAGTCTAAACCAGTGGTGTTAGTTGCTACTAACACTGGTAGAAGGGCGGTCAAAGGTAAGGGTAAGGCTAAGGCCAAACCCAAGTCCAAACCTTAGGATGCTCTTAAGTTTGGGGGTGGCATCAACAAAGATGGGAAGGCAATTTGCTTCTACTATGGCAACCTTGGCCATTGGAGGAAACACTGCAAGGCAGAGAATAAGAATAAGAATGCATCTTCTTCTAAAAGTATGTATATGATTGAGATTTATTTATCTCCTATTACATCTTGGGTTATTGACATTGAATATGGTTCTCATATTTGTAATAATGTGCAAGGATTGCGGCAGAGTAGATCACTCATTAAGGAGATGTAGACCTACGAGTTGGAACATATTGTTGCATTGGCTGTATGATCCTGTTGTTTGACTTTCTCTATGGCTTATTATGGGAACTTATGGATTATTATGATATATCCTTAGTTTCTAGAAATAATGTATTTGTGTCTACTTTGGACAAATAAGAATATTGCTTTTATTACTAATGGATTTTTATCTTTTAGTATAAATAATATTCTTTATGAAACTGTTTCATAATACTTTGCATGTTCTTGAAATAGACAATAAGGAAATTCTCATAGTAACAACTTTGCCAAGTATGGTAAATTGGGCTAAACATACATAATTCTAGGGATATGCCCTAGAGACTACAACCCACATACTGAACTATGTATTGTCAAAGTTTGTAGATAAGACTCCATATGAGCTATGGAGTGGGCGAACGAAAGCCTAATTTGTCTTATCTAAGGATTTGAGATTGTAAAGCTTATGTCTAGAAATTAACTTTGAACAAGCTGGGCCTGAAGTCTGATTAATGTATTTTTTGTGGGGTATCCTAAGGAGACCAAATGATATTATTTCTACCACCCAAAACAGCGCAAAATTTTGTTGCTCGTGTTGGGATCTTCTTAGAGAAGGAATTTCTTCTAAGCAGTACTAGTGGGAAAAAAGTAGAACTCAATAAAGTTCTAGTACCATTGGATACATTAGACATAGGATGGAGTGATGTGCCACAAGATATGATTGAACATCATGAGGAGGTTACTCCATAATCTATGGATCAAAGTGAACCACCCTAAGTTGCATAAGAGCTGCATAAGTCTAATAGAGTACGTCGTAAGCTCGAGATATGGTTTTCCCGTGACTTAGCATGATGATGTATTGGTCTACCAAGACGATGAACCCAAAACCTATGATGACGCTGTATTGGATCTAGATTCCGTTAAATGACTTGAAGCCACAAAATCTGAGATAGACTCCATGTACCAGAATCAAGTATGAACTTTGGTGGATCCACCTGAATGGGTAAAACCCATAGGGTGTAAATGGGCATTGAAGAAGAAAACTGACATGGATGGTAACGTGATACCTATAAAGCATAGTTGGTTGCTAAAGGTTTCAAACAAGTTCATGGCATTGACTATGACAAAACCTTTTCGCCGGTTGTGATGTTGAAGTCTATCCGGATTTTGCTTGATATTGTTGCATATCATGATTATGAAATTTGGCAAATGGATGTCAAAATAGTTTTCTTGAATGGAAACCTTGAAGAGGATGTCTATAGGACACAACTCAGTGGTTTCGTTCTTGATAAACAAGCTGATAAGATATGCAAGTTATAGAGATCTATATATGGACTCAAGCAAGCTTCAAGGAGCTGAAATATTCATTTTGGTGAAGCCATTAAATAATTTGGTTTCTTCAAAAACAAAGATGAGCCTTGTGTTTACTAAGAGGTTAATGGGAGCGTAGTAGTACTCTTGGTGTTGTATGTCGATGACTTACTTCTTATCTGGATGATATACTAAACTTACAGTCATTAAAGACTTGGTTATCCAAGTGCTTCTCCATGAAGAACTTAGGAGAAACAGCATATATCCTTGGTGTTAAGATCTATCGTGATAGATCATATAGGCTGCGTGGACTAAGTCAGAATACATACATAGACAAAGTATTGAAGAGAGTCAGTATGAAAGGATCCAAGAAAGGATTTCTTCCAATGTCGTATGGTGTATATCTCTCTAAAGATATGTGTTCTAAAACACAAGAAGAGAAAGATAAGATGAAAAGGATCCTGTATGCATCAACAATTGGATCCATCATGTATGCCATGTTATGTACTCGAGTTGACGTTTCATGTGCCTTGAGCACTTGTAGAAGATATTAATCGGATCCAAGCGAGCGTCACTAGACAATAGTCAAGAACATTCTTAAGTACTTGAAAAAGACTAAGGATATGTTCTTGGTTTATGAAGGAGAGGATGGTTCACTATCAGAGGATACAATGATGCTAGTTTTCAAATAGACAAAGATGATTATCGATTGTAATATGGTTTTTTATTTTGCCTCAATAGAGCTACAGTGAGATGGAAAAGCTCTAAGCAAAGCAATGTAGTGGATTCTATAATAGAGGCTGAGTATATCACATTATTCGATGCGGCTAAAGAAGTGGTATGGATCAAGAAGTTCGTTGATGAACTTGGCGTGGTCTCTATTATTGTTGATCCAGTAGATGTATATTACGATAACAATGAAGCAATAGCTCAAGCCAAGGAACCACAGTCTCACCAGCGATCCAAACATATGCTCTGACGAATTCATCTAATCAGAGAAATGATTTAAAGGAAACACGTGCAGATTTGCAACGTTCCTACTGATGATAATCTCATCGATCCATTGATGAAGGCTCTATCGTAGTAAAGGCATGAAAAGCATTTAAGGTCATTCGGTATCAAATACATGAATGATTGACTATAGTGCAAGTGGGAGATTATTAGATTAGGTGCCCTAGAACCAATCAACTTATTGTAAATGACTTTGTAATATCATGTTTATAATCAATAAAGGCATTTTTCTACTTCATGTAATTCGTATTAATTATATGTTGTGATGTATATACTTAGGATGGTAGAACCATGACGAGGGTGTCAATTGTTTCAAATCTCGATAATGAGGACTCTACGAGCACATATGGTGGCCATTTTAAAACTGTCTATAGCCTCGATATTATCTAACCAATGACATAGATAATACGGTAAAGATATCATCGTGTTGAACGACCTTGTTGCGAGGCAGTGGCATATCTTACTTGTCAAGGTTGTTTAGTGACGACCTGGTGCAACACATGGATGCTTGCTATATGAGCAATTTCACTGGATAGACCCACCAGAGGATTCCACATAGATGGTAACCCTAGTGTCTGTGGAATAAATCCTCTAACGGATGGTGGTGTGTGTGATCCTTAGGCTTGAGATCATCAGAGCGCCCTGTACACCAATCAGTGTAGTTTGACATTAGCTTAACGTAGTCCTATTCAGGGTTATCAAAATAGTGGTGATTTACTACATCGAGAAGTGTATTGAGGCTATAATGGATTAATAGAGGATTCATCACTCTCGGGTATGAGAGAAGTTATCTCACCACACAGTTCGGTTACATTGACAATGATAATAAATTTGTGGCCACAGTGGGATTGAGTTGTCGCTCAATCCAATTTATTATCTAATTGTTGGTTTAGTAACTGAATACTAAGATATCAAGGACATCTGAGGTTGACACTATTTATGCACCTCAACCTTGAAGAGATAATAAATGATGAAAGGATTTGATTGCACGGTAACCATATCATTGATAAGTATCAATACTTCACTGATCCCTATGTGTCGAGTGATCATGATGCTTGACTAGAGCCAATCTTGGTCTGTGTATAGTGAGACCATGGGAATGACCTAGCCATCAAAGCAATATAGTAAATATTTTAATCATTTACCTTATATATCTTTTTGATAATCATGATAGTTTGTATACATTTTTGTTTCCTTTCCAATATAATATTTTGTAAATGTAAGGACATGGATTTCACAAGTGACTTATTTGTTTCCAAAAATGACAAGGATATATGTTTAGTCGACAATGCAACAACAAATATGATCCTCAAAGACAAGAAATATTTCTCAAGTTTGACCTTGACTAAAGCTAAAGTCGATACTATTATAGGGTTTGCAAATTTTATTGAAGGATCTAGAAGAGCCACCATACTTCTGAAAAATGGAACCAAGTTCTATATCTATAATGCCTTATGTTCAAGTAGATCCAGAAGAATCTACTTAGTTTTAAAGATATAAGATGCAATAGACATCATATTGAGACCATGAGTGAAAACAATATAGAATTTCTCTGTATTACTGATGTTGCCTCTAACCAAAACTGTGTATTAGAACGATACCTCCTTTATCATCTGGATTGTATTATACAATCATAAAGGTAGTTAAACCTACAAGGTCTCCAAAGACTTTAATGCTTTGACGTAACTGTCTTGGTCACCCGAGATCAACAATGATGAGTAAAATTATTGAAAACTCAAATGGACACCCATTAAAGAACCAAAGGGTTCTATTGTCTAATGGAAAAAAAAAAAATTGTCCCTTGCTCATAAGGCAAATTAGTGGTCAGACCATCTCCTACTAAGGTTGGTATTGAATCTCCATTATTTCTACAGAGGATTCAAGGGGACATATGTGAACTCCTTCATCCACCTAGTGGACCGTTATATTATTTTATGGTTTTGGTTGATGCATCTGCATGATAGTCCCACGTTTGCTTATTGTCAACACGTCATGTTGCCTTGAATAAATTGTTGACACAAATTATCAAATTGACGGCACATTTCCTTGATCATCCAATTTAGTCAATACGATTGAATAATGCTAGTGAGTTTCCATCTAAAGCATTTGATTATTATTGCATGTCCATAGAGAGTGATGTTGAACATCATGTTCCCCACTTTCATACTCAAAATGAATTAGCAAAATCGCTTATCAAGCATATTTAAGTAATTGCACCTTTTTTTTTTTTTTTTTTCGGTTGTTACAAACTCAATTACAAATTTCTACTTGGGGTCGTGTAGTATTGCATGTTATGGCATTGATTCACCTATGACCCATTGCTTATCATCAATACTCCTTTGTACAACTTGTACTTGAACACCAACCTGATATTATCCCACTTAAGAACATTTAGTTGTATTGTGCAAGTTCCTATTACACCTCCCCAGCGCCCCAGAACAAGACCCCAACATCGTCTGGAAATTTATGTTGGTTATAACTCACCATCTATTATTAGATATCTGGAACCTTTGACAAGTGATGTTTTTACCACACGTTTTGCGGATTATAATTTTTTGATGAGACAACTTTCCTACCTTTAAGAGAAAAGAAAACACCTCCAGAAGCAAGATGTGAACTATCTTGGTATTCACCAACTATGTCTCATTTAGATTCCTGCACACCCCAATGTGAAACTAAGGGGCAAAGGATAACACGCTTGCATATTATTGTCAATCAAATGTCAAATGCATTTACAGATGCAGCAAAGGTAACAAGATCAAACTTAATTAAGATTTTTGTTTACACCATTTTTCACCAATTTCAAACTTAAGTAGGGTTTTTGTTTACACCATTTTTTCCCAATTTCAAACTTAATTAGAGTTTTTGTTCACACTATTTTTCCCCAATTGTACTTAATTAGGGTTTTTATTTATACCCTTTTTATTTTAATTTCAAAGTTAAAACTTACTTTTCTTTTTCGGATTCAAATTCAAATTCATTTGCCATGTGATTATTTTTTCCATAGCTCTAGTAATAAATTTTCATTAAACAAAGAAATATTTGAAAAAAAAAAAAATGTTTCAATAATTTAGAAGATTTAGAGTTAGAGTTTATGTAAGAATTAAAGTTAAGAGTTCATTTAAAATCATCATTTCATTAAGGTTAAAAATGTCAAAATAAAAAAGTGGGGAATATTGATCAATTTGATAAAGGCAAAAAATCACTTTCCCTTTACAAACCCAGGTTGAGCTTATCCAGGATTAGGCTGGGACTACTCGAGCTTTAGGCTTGGATTTGGTTGATATTATTAGGGTTTTTTTTTTTTTTTTTGTTATTAGATTACTTTATAAGCGAGGTTTGGATGTAATTTCCTATTATCAATAATTTTACGTTATAAAAAGTAAATGGACTATTTGTGGAGCTTTCTAAACCTTTTAGGGACTCTCTGTAATTTTTAGGGGTTTTTATGTATTTTTCTATAAGGTTATCATAATTTTTCAATACTTCTAGAGTATACTGGGGCCGAGCTTTCAACCAATGCCCGGGCCCAAGTAAATATGCCCGGTCGGGTTTTTTTTACATCCCTACTTTTCACTAAAGTTTCATCATTGAAATTATTTACAAATATTAATAAATTAAACCCATTGCATGTTGCCAGGCACGTAGCCACATATTGGCTTGTGGGTTTAATTGAACTCACTCAACTTTTCAAAAATTTAAAAAAAAATATTAATAGTTTATAGATTTTACAATTTTAACCTCATTTAATTTCATGTTAACCCCACAAAATAAATTATTAATTAATACTTCTTAAACTTTTATTTTTTCTTTATTTCCTCTCTTTTGCTCTCATATTATATTTTTCCTTTGGTTGAATATTCAAGAAAAACTACTTCTTTGGATTATAAGGTAGGATGATACTAATTTTATTTTTATTTTTATTTTTTTTACTTAAAATTAATTCATTTCTTTTAGCTTTCTTAATTGATGAAAGATCCTGAGTTATGAGTTTTTGTTGAGTTTGAAATAATTCCTAGATTTTGATGTGGGTTTTGATTTAATCTTGTTTATGTTGAGGTGTGAGTTAATTAATTGCTGTTTTAAGTTCGGTTTGATAAATTGTGGTTAGTTATTGAGTTAATTTTAAATATGGTTTAAAGAATTGATGAAACCCTAATTTGTAGAGATTTGGGGATTTGATTTAATTTCGATATATGAGTTAGTTGCTTGATATTTAGAGTTAGATTTGAAGAGTTTTCATTGGTTTATGAGTTGAATTTTATTGTATTAGTAGAAATTGTTTGAAAAACCTAAATTATGAGTTGAATTTTGATAAATTTGTGTTGTTTTTTAATTGTAATTGCAAATAAATTATATTTGTGATAATAAAAATTCTTTTGTTTTTTTTTTTTTGTTATGGACAAGTTTTTGATCAAAAGAAAGTTTTCTAATGAGGTACCATCAATTGAACAAAACATAAGGCAATGAGGTACCATCAATTGAACAAAACATAAGGCATCACGATAGTGTTCACAATGAGCCTATGGAATGTAGTTTAAGACAAACATATGTTAAGTTTAACTTGAGTAGTCTTCATGCAGATCCTAGATTGAGGATTAAAATTTTAGAATATCATCCTAATGATAGAGACAAAGTGAGAAAGGCCTACTTGCAAAAAGGACCTTGCCAACCACACAATCATAATTTTAAAAAGCTAGCAATTGAGAATTTAATTTGTCGTTTTAATCCCATTTGGTTTAGAGAATATGCAAATTGGTTGGAGTATAGTGTAGAAAAGGAGGTTGTTTTTGTTTGTGTTGTTATTTTTTTAGATATAAAATTAGTATTGATATTACCTGTTGCAACTGCAACTCTGCAAGTGTTGAAACAACATTTTCTGCAATGAAGATTGTGAAAAATCGACTACGGAATCGAATGGGAGATCAATTGTTAAATGATTGTCTTATTACATATATTAAGAGAGAGATATTTGATGGAATTGTCAATAAAGAAATTATATAACATTTTCAGAATATGAAAAATCATCGAGGATAATTGTAGAATTGATAATTTGGTATATATAACTTTTCAAAATACATTTTTTATGCTTATTACTTCAGTATATATTTTATTGTAAATTTATCAACTTTAATGTTTTGAATCCATTGACTCAGAATCCTGGCTACGTCCTTGCATGTTGTTGTTAAATTTTTATAAATTTATAAGTTAAAAAAAAAAACAATATTACCTATATTGATTTTGAATATGATGACTAGGAGATAAAAAGATAAGACTTTTTTTTTTTATGTTGAATGTTAATAGAAATTAGAAAGACTATTAAAGCAATAGGGTTAAATTTTAAAAACTGAAATAAATAATAAAAAATATTATATCTTATTTTTTAATTTTTTAATTAATTTTATTACTAAAATTATTAAAGTATATTTTATTAATTAAAATGTCAAACAGGTCAAACATTTTTTAAACCTAAACCCAAACACGGTCTATTATGAAACATGTTACTAATGGGTTGATCCATTAATGACTGGAAAAAATAAAATTAAGCACAAACCCGCATTTAACGAATGGTTTGTCTGTCATTATCGGGTCGGGTCGAATTTTACTAGACTTCAGCAAATCAAAACTATGATTGGTGAATCACATATTATATTATACTGAAACAATAATGCTATATACACCGATAATTTGTATCAAGTTTTTGTACCAATATACATGACATTCAGTCAGTAGGGATGAGCGATTTCAGGTACCTTGCATTTTTCAGGAGAACTAGAATCCGAACCACACAGTGCAGTTTCCCAAAAAAAGGAATCGGCATCGGAATCGCACAGTGCAAGTTCTTAAATTCAAGGAACCGAAAATGTTTACAAATACACCACTAACAACTTTTGATTACTTATTCATTTGTGTCCAATGTGACTCATAAACCCTCTAATTTCGAGGCAACACCTGAATTCAATCAATTCATCACAATTCACATAAAATTCCTCAATCAAAACCAAAGCACAAACAATAAATTAAATTAATTAAAAAATCATACTATAAATCTATAATTTAATNGGAAAAAATAAAATTAAGCACAAACCCGCATTTAATGAATGGTTTGTGTGCCATTATCGGGTCGGGTCGAATTTTACTAGACTTCAACAAATCAAAACTATGATTGGTGAATCACATATTATATTATACTGAAACAATAATGCTATATATACTGATAATTTGTATCAATTTTTTTTACTGATGTACGTGACATCCAGTTAGTAGGGGTGAGCGATTCTGGGTACCTTGCATTTTTCGGGGGAACTGGAATCGAAACCACACAGTGTAGTTTTCCAAAAAAAGGAACCGGGATCGGAATATTATAGTGTAGGTTCTTAAATTCAAGGAACCGGAATCTAAAATGCAAGTTCCGATTCCTTTCCTAGGTATCCTATAAAAAATTATATACTCCCCTATTAGTTTAAAAAATAACAAAAATACCTTAAATGTTTACAAATACACCCCTAACAACTTTTGATTACTCATTCATTTGTGTCCAATATGACTCATAAACCCTCTAATCTCTAGGCAACACCTGAATTCAATCAGTTCATCACAATTCACATAAAATTCCTCAATCAAAACCAAAGCACAAAAAATAAATTAAATTAATTAAACAATCATATTATAAATCTATAATTTAATATTATAATTAATTAAATTTCTAATCATTTAATTAAGCATTGTACTAATGTTTATAATAGAATATTATAATTAATTAAGTAATCATACTATAAATCTATAATGTAATGTTATAATTAATTAAATTTCTTATCATTTAATTAAGTACTATACTAATGTAATAAATTACCAATGTTTATAATGTAAAGTTATAAATTTATAATTAATTAAGTAATCATACTATAAATTTATAATGTAATGCTTTAATTAATTAAATTTTAAATCATTTAATTAGGTATTGTGCTAATGTAGTAAATTATTAATGTTTATAATATAATGTCATAATTAATTAAGTAATCATTTAATTAGATAATACTATAATTAATTATGTGATCATATTATAATGTAATATTATAATAAATTAAGTAATCATATTATAAATCTTTAATGTAATATTATAATTAATTAAATTTATAATCATTTAATTAAGTATTATACTAATGTTTATAATGGAATGCTATAATTAATTAAATAATTATTTAATTAAGTAATCATTTGTTCATAACGTAATGTTATAATTAATTAAGTAATCATACTATAAATTTATAATGTAATATTATAATTAATTAAATTTTTAATCATTTAATTAAGTATTGTGCAGTATAGTAAATTATTAATGTTTATAATATAATGTTATAATTAATTAAGTAATCATTTAACTATAATGTAATGTTATAATTGATTAAGTATGATATTTAACTAGTAATTAAATTTATTAATGTTTATCAATTTATCATATATAATTAATTAATTACTAATTTACTACAGATATACTTAGAACTTGATAATTGAAGCTAATAACTAAATATTATATTATTATTCAATCAAATCTACTATTTTATTCAAAAATAATTCTTTTAATAACATTAAAACACTTTTAATTGGTCCTAATTCCAATTATACACTTAATTCATCAAAACTTTAATATTAATATATTAAAATTTTTTATGTGGTGTAGTTTATATGTGATAAGTATAATTGCATATTTATTTAATTAGGTTATTGTAAAAATTTAACTTTTTCCATTTTATTTTTTTTATATGTAAAATTACAATGGGCCCCCATTCTTCATAGATATTTCATTTCAACCCAGGTTCCAAAATAGGGTACTCGCTATAGGTTCTTTTTTTTAGATTCCGGTTCCTCCACATGTAGGAATCGGAACCAGAACTGGAACCGCACAGTGTCGGTTCCAAAAAAATGGAACCGAAATCTACCTGCACAGTGTAAGTTTCGGTTCTGGTTCTACCCGCTACTCGTGCTCACCTTTACCAGTCAGACGCTGCCACGTTGGAGACAACACATATCTTTTGTGAATGAACGACTGTTCAATAATTATGAATGCCCGTCCATATTTGATGAACGACCGTTCATTATGAATGGACAAATATCTATGAAAATAACAATAGACTCATGTCCATATTATTTGAACGAGAGTCCATTTACTAGGGGGACGTCCATCCATAAAATTTTCCCCACATGGGAAATCATTCTTATAATAAGAGCATAAAGACTTGCCTTTCCCCAAGGCACTCAATGATGTCACTGGTGAGAGTTGATCTTTTTTTATGTTCAAAAGCAAGAGACGCTGCCTTCCTCACTAGAGCAGATCCAGCAATGCAACTCAACGCAATTGGATTGGTTGGACTATAACGCTCACATTTAATTAAAAATAAACTGTTACCAACTCAGAGAAACCAAAGAAACAAAACTGCAGCAATGGTGAAGTGATAAGATGGGTGAAGAAGTTATGCTTTCTTGGAGCGAGCAAGTACAAAAAAAATTCAAGAATATAGTGAGATTAAATCCTTCATCTCTTGATAAGTGTTTTTGGGACCAGATATTCAAGTTTTTTCCAACCAAAAGCAGGGAAAAGAAAGAGCCAAAAGAAGAATAAGAAAAGAAAGAGAGACAAACCACTAATTTTAGATGGATGCTGTCCATATAATATGGACGAACATCTATTATTTTATTTTTAAAATTTTATGGATGGGCGTCTATATGAGATGGATGTCTGTCCATATTAAATGGACTCCTGTCCAAATAATATGGACGGGAGTCCATTGTTATTTATGTGGATGTTCGTCCATTTGTGATGAACGACAGTCCATCAAATATGGACTGACGTCCATAATTGTTGGACAACCATTCATTCATAGAAGACATGTGTTGTCTCCAACGTGGCCGCATCTAACTGGATGCTACGTATGTCAGTACAAAAAATCGGTGTAAATTATCGGTGTCCGTAGCATTATTCTGTACCTAAAAATCAATTTTCACTGTAATGATACTATGTTATTTGTATATGCCAATCCTATATCATGGAATTCTCAAAAGCAAAAGACGATAGCTCGCCCAAAAGCCATATATCAAGCGAGGAGCGGAACAAGAAAATTTTTTGGGGAGGGTTGGAAATTTTTTCTAAGTAGTAATACATAAATTATATATATATCGTGACAAAACTCATTGATACGTGAAACGTTTGTTAATAGGAAAACAATCATTTATCTATTTGGGTACATATAAATGATTCATACCCTTTAAAAATTATTATTATTATTATTATTATTATTTTACATCAAAGAAACTCTAATTAAATGATAATAAAGTAAACGAAAATGTATGTTCGAGGTGCATCACCCATCCGCTTCCTTCCCGACAATTTCAAACACTCTTTCACTTTCTTTTCAAAGTCCTTTTCATCTTTCTCTCGCAGTACTTGTTTGCTATCAGTCTGTTGGCCATAATATTTATCTCCCGATTGGGGCTGCATTCCCAAACAACCCGACTCACAGACAGCACCTCGTGGTGCGACAAGGTTTGATCGCGATGGTGCTCTCATCCTCTCCAACGCCCCTTTCCAATAGACTTGGGCTCGGTCGATTATTGAGGACACTTCTCCAGACTACAATTCAGATGTCGAGGATGCCCGATTTTCAAGTTGGGCTCTTCCCGATTCGCTTGCCGCCGCAAAAGAAATAGAATATATATAAATTTTAAAGGGGTTACCAAGTGATTAAAACTCATGCTGAATGGGTTACTTGTTCAATTTAGTGCAAATGAGTTGAGAATAACTGAATTAAAACATACATAAAATCAAGTAAAGAACACGCTCATTTTTACATGGTTCGACATCAAGCCTACATCCATGGGACCACGTCCAGAGGAAGCAAATTCACTATGAAATACTTATGAGTTCAAATACAAAGCAAGATAACCATAGTAGTAAAACACTCCCTGTTTTCTACACAACAATTCAATCTTCTTTGGTTGAACTTCAAACCATCACAGCAAACTTCACGTGCACAGCAACGTCATGTTGAAGAAGAGTTCCTCTTAGGGTTTAACAATTAAGACAGGACAGTAGCTTACACTCAAGCTCTCATCATAAAGGAAAACACCATTCAAAGATCTCACACAAGAATAAGTGATGAGGGTAATTTTAAACCTACCAAAGCAGAGTAAGAAACCTTAGCAAAAACAAGAACCTCAGATAATATTCAGAGAGACAAAACAATGTAATTAGGTTTCATATCAAACAAAAATAAAACGGGAGAATATAAAGGATCAACACATTAAAGGATGGGGGACAAAAAAGTTAAACTTTAACTTTTATGTCTTTCTTTTTGCACAAGACATTTTGGGACCACAGACAAGAGAATTATTCATTTTCTTACTCAGCAAATAAACAGGAGATAAGTGTAAAGAATAAGACAGAGAATCAATCAAGGAATAATTCTGTTTAGAAGAAAAACAAATACGTGAGGCATGATTTGAAGAAAAATATTTGCTAGAAACGATGTAGACATTCATAGGCAAAGGTGCTCACACTTGTGAAGGTGGTTACCTTTAGAAGTGTATGCACAATTGATCATAAGATGACAAAAACACTAACAATATATATATATTTGAAAATGATCCTATTAGTTATAATTATTCATAAAGTAGGAATCATAATTTGTAAAACCCAAATTCATTTAGATTTAGCATTTTTTTTAAAAAGGGTTTTATTAAAACCCAGTTTAATCTAATTTTTTCTTTCAAAACAAGAATGTGCTTCTGCCCCTGTATCGAGCTATTATTGCCATCACTACCCAACTAAACTTGGATCTAATCTTTTTATTTTTATTTTTTTATTTTTTTATTTTTTTTTATGACATGGGGTGTCACGAGCTAGCTTACGTGCACCTCAACTAATCACCCAAGACCCTGAAATTACCGATTGGATAAGAATTCTAGTGGTCATCCCTATTAGGGGCTGAGATGAATCGAACTCAGGACTTTGAATAATATATCCAAAAGTCCTAGTTAACCACTCGATCACCCATGATGGTTAACTTGGATCCAATTCCTTCTTCGGGAACTTAGAATTTCTGTCATTATATACAGACCTAGAGGTGGGCATTTGGGACTGGGTCCAAAAACCCAGCCCAAAAATCCGGTCCTAGGAGGCTTGGTCCCAAAATGGGACTAGGCCTAAGGAGGAGGGCCCGGTCCCTCCTCCAAGGCTCGGGCTTGGGACCGGGCCCAAATTTTTTTGCACATTTTTGGTTTAGTCCCCTATACAATTACTAAAACCTCCTATAAATTTTGAAATAAACATAAATTACAGGGGTTAAAAAAAATTTTACAAAATTTATTAAAAAAAAAAATTTTTAACTTTTCTCTAATAACCGTTGGCTGGCAGCTCTAATCAAATTCTTATTCAATTTATATTTATATTTATAATTTATTCATATAATTTATTTATTTATTTATATTTTTCTATTTTTTCTATTTTTAAATATCATCTCTTATTCATATTATTATTTAATTTCTTTTCATTTTAATTATTTATTATTTTATCATAAATTTATAATGGCTTCCCCAAATAAGTTTTACGTTCCATCCACCGAAGAAATAGAAGGGTTCAATCTATTTTCACCATTTCCTCCAGAGGCAGCAGCTGCAATTCCACAACCACAATCGGTTGGGACAAGGTGTAGCCAAACATATGCGAGCTGCGAGTCAACGGGCACGAACATAACTCAACCCCCCCGACTGTCAAAGAGGATCGTGTCCGATGTATGGCGACACTTCACCAAATCAAAACGGCCAAAGATAAATGGGGAGGGGGAAGAATCGTGTGAGATATGTAATTTTTGTGGAACCATTATTGGGGCTAAGAAGGGGACTTCAATGATGCGACGACACGTGAAGAAGAAGCACCCCCAAATAATGCAATTGCTGGATACATCTTCAAGCGGATTAGGTAGACAAATTCATGTTAGGAAACGATCCATTGAGGCAGCAGAAAACAAAATTAATAACAACACAGATCATTCCATAGAATCAAGATCAAGACACAAATTTACAGTTTATATCAAAACAAGAATTTGCAGAAAATTAGTTTAGAGTTTAAGAAATTATACGCAGGTTTGGAGGCTCCTCCAACTTTATCTTTGAACTTATTTTGCTACCGACCCAAGTGTAGGATCGAACCAACGTAGTTCACACGAAGATAATCGCAAGGAACTAAAGAGGGATTTGCTAGATCCTCTTTAGTCTTAAGAACAAAGAAGAAATGAAATGTGAATTAAAACTGGTGTGGGAGAGAGTGTTTTGGGGCTGTGGGTTTTTCTTTTCAATGAAAAAAATGAATAATGAATTCTCTCCCTTTTTCAATTAAAACTTTTCTTTTATAGTGATATTTTAATTGCTCTATTCCCATATGGTATAGGCTTGGGCTCCAACCCAAACACCCTTTGTTTCCAAAAACTCTCAATTAGATATTTATTTTAGTTCATCTGATCTTAATTAAAATCAATTAATATATATATTAATATTTAACAATAATGATAATATATTTAAATATATGCGAACACATATTTAAACGTAATTTCACTTATTTAATTTTTCTAACAAATTAAATAAAGGCTGCAACCTCAGCAAATTTAATTGCACTGTGAAATTACCAAGATACCCTTTCGCCTAAGAAAGATGAAAACGCCCTTCTAACTTCCTGGCTCTTAAATTATCTTCTATGTGACTGACCCATATGCTCCTCATCATACCGACGGTGTGTAGTATCATGATTAACACCAATTAATCATCTCACTGCACACATACCAAGATTGGCCCCTAGCAAGGTATCATGGCCACTCGATAGATTCGGATTCAGCAAAGTAGATATCTGTCAACGATATGGTTACCGTACAATTCGATCCTTTCATCATCCGTTATCTCAAAGAGACCAAGGCATAGAAATAGAGTCAACCTTTGGTTACTCTCGATATTGTGTATTCAGTTACTGGACCAATGACCTATATTATAAACTAGATAGAGCAACAACTCAATCTCACTGTGGCCACAGTTTTAGTGTCATTGCCATTTACTGAATTGCGCCATGAGATAACTTCTCTCGTACCTAGGCGTGATGAATCCTCTGTCTATCCACCATATTCTTGATACACTCCTTGATACAGCCAATCACTACCGTACTGACAGCTCTGAATAGAACTGCGTTAGGCTAGTGTCAAACTGCACCAATCGGTGCATAAGGCATTTCGGTGATTTTAAGTCTAAGGATCACATGCACCACCATTCGTTAGAGGATTTGTTCCAGAGATACTGGGGTTACCATCCATATGGAATCCTCTGGTGGGTTAGTCCAGTGAACTTGCTGCGGTGTATTCGCCTACAACAAGCATCCATGTGTTGCACCAGGTTGTCACCAAACAACCTTGACAAGTGAGATCAGTCATTGCCTTTCGACAAGGTCATTCAACACTATGATAGCCTTACCGTATTATCTATGCCCTTACTTCAGAATAATACTAAGGCTACAGATGTTTCTAGAATGGCCACCATATGTGCTCATAGGGTTCTCACTATCAAGATTTGAAACACTTGATACCCTCGTCACGGTTCTGCCATTCTAAAGACATATATCAATATATATAATGATGATTTACGTGATATAGAATAAAAGGCCTTTTATTGATCAATGAACATTATTACAAAGAGTCAATTCTACAATAATTGATTGGCTCTAGGGCATCTACTCTAACACTAACAATTCAAACTCAACTTAATTTTAATCCACAGTCCTCAACTCTCTCAACATGGCAATACAATGCACATGTTGCACGAGAGGAAATAGCAAGATTCATAGTTGCTACGGACTCTCCCATTTGTTTATCTGAAAATCCTTATTTTATTCACATGATTAAAACTGCATTTTGTCCAGCATATACCCATGTTAGTAGAAGTACAAGTAAAAGAGATATACTAAAACTTTATAACAAAATAAATAATAAACTTAAAAACAAATTTCAAAATTTTAGGAATATATCTATTTCACTTACATCAGACATATGGGCTTGTAGATCAAAAACTGATTTTTTAACTATCACAATACATTTCTTAGATCATAATTGGGGTTTACAACAAAAATTGATGGGTTTTAAACCATTATATGAAAAACATAGTGCTGAAACTATTTATTTTACAATTTTTGAAGTTTTACAAGAATATTTATCAACTGATAGAGTTGTAGCATTAACATTTGATAATGCAGTTGCTAACACCGTGACAATCTCTTTATTTGAAAAGAGATTGGATCCAGGTGGTGAAGGCAAATTTTTTGCACCAAAGATGTGTTTGCCATATATCAATTTGATAGTTAAAGCAGGTTTAGATGCTATACATTCGAAGATGGAGAGGGTGCGCGCTGCTATCGGATTTATCCTCGGCGATAGCAATAAAAAATGGTAGGAGTACGTCAAATATTATAAGCAAAAGGACCCATCGGTTCGACCTTTGAAGTTATGTATGGACATGCCTATCCGTTGGAACTCCACCTTCTTGATGTTAGAAAAAGTTTTGCCAACCGCGAAACAAATTAAAGATTTCGTCAACTGGAAGCATTATCTAGAGGAAGTTGTCAGCTATGATGATTGGGCGGTTTGTGAACTTTTTTATTCATTTCTTCAAATTTTTTATGTTGCTACTAATACATTAAGTAGTATTTATTATCCGACTACTAATTTAGTGTCAGATATTTTACTTTAAATTGCTAAAACTTTTGCTAAATATAGTTATAATAAGGTTTTAAGGGAAATTGTTTTAAAGATGGAAGAAAAATATGAGAAATATTGGTTGGATATTCCATTCTTATATGGATTAGGCATTGTTCTAGATCCTAGGTTTAAATTACACGTAGTTAACTGTATAATTACTGAGTTGGGCCAGCATTTAGGACGTGATTATACGTCTTATTTGACTGACTTTAAACAAAAATTGGATAGCCTTTTTTCTTTATATGAGAACAGGTACAATAGAAGTGGAAGTGGAAAGTTCAGGAGAAAGGATCAGGACCTTAATTCAGCCCTCCGTCAAGGATCGAGCAAGTGGACGTATGTGGTACGTGGTGGAAGTAGCAGCTCCAACTCATACATATATGGACCAAATGAGCTAAATCGCAACCTATAAGTGGACCTGTCCTTTATGACGATGAAAGAGCAACATGACATGGATATTCTTCAATGGTGGAACCAACATGAAAGTTGATTCCCCATTATAGCCCAAATGGCACGTGACATTTTATCTGTGTTGGTTTCTACAATTGCATCCAAGTCAACATTTTCAACGAGTGGTCAAATTGTTGAAGACAGAAGATGTTCTTTAACCGATGAGATGATTGAAGTGATAACGTGTTTACAAGATTGAACTCATGTAGAAAGAAGACTACAACAGCACCCTGAAGATCCCGAACTACTCGAACTCTTTAGGAATACAGATTTGAATGATGTAAGTAGTGTTGACGATGAAATTGAAGATGAATAATTTAATAAAAAAATTATTTAATTGTTTATTTGTGAAGCGTGAATATGTGAAATGTGAATATTATAGTTATGTTAAAAATTAAAATTAAAATTAACTATTAATTTATTTATTATTTTTTTAAATTAATTAAAATTTTAGAAACTTACTAATCTACCCCTAAAAAAAATACTAAAAACCCCTTATAAAATTTTATTTCACCCCTAAAATATAAAAAAATATCGGGGGGAAAGAAATTATCCAAGCCCATAGGATCAGTCCTAGGGATCGGTCCGAGTCCTAATATTGCTCATGGGCCTGGGACATGAGTGACTGGTCCCATTTGGGACCCGTCCCAAACGGGCCCAGGCCTGGGCCTTGACCAGCTCTAATGCAGCCCACAATCTACTGTGACAATGTCGGCACAATAGTATATTCATGTACTAATTCGATTATTTCACTCTCACATAAAACATATTACTATGGACTTTTATAAGTATCTCGTATTTCTATGGACTTTTATAAGTATCTCGTATTTCTATATCAAATCAAGTAGCAAAAGCGTTGACAAAACTGTTGTAATGGTAGAAATTTCTACATCAAATCAAGATTGGTGTTGTCAATCAAATCACCATATGCCACAGAGGCACATTTAAAAAAAGAAAAAGAAAAAAAATCTCATTCTCAATCAACCTCCGGTTTTCTCAATCAAGCAAATTTAAAACAATAATTGGTAGATCACATGTATTAATCCTGAAAATAGTTTTCAATATTATAATCATGCTATATAAATTGTATTTGTGCATAGTTGTATGTATCAATCAATGCATATAAATATAATATTGAAAAGTAGACTGAATGAAAATCTTGCCTTAACCTCTGCAGATATGACATTGTATTTATATGTCACCAGAAAAAGAAATTCTAAATGCGTAAATTATCAAAATATTGTTAATGATACCTTATAATTAATCGCCATAAAAACGAAAACATATATATGTTTTGAAATTTCTGCACTAGTAAAATCATGCATGGCTATTTTTGTTTATGACTGGGACAGCTTACCTTCATGATCAGACACCTCAGGAGTCGATTATCACTTAGTTTTAGAAATTCACGTCTTCTATTATCCACGGAAATTTATGGCATTAAAAGCATACGACTAGTCAGTTGGCACTTGGCAGCCATTATTGTTGATTAATAAAAGGTTGAATCACGAGATGAAGCCAAGAAATCAAACCAACGCTGTTAAGATTATTTCCTAGCAAAAGGGGTATCCAAAATTAGGAGATATGCATAGCAAATAAATTAAACAGTCATAATTTTCTTTAATTTTTATTCAAAAGAAGAAAAATATAACTCCTACCTTTAAAGAGAAGCTTGGCCCCGCGTTTGGTGGGCTTTTTGAATAAATAAATTTTACTTATTTAAAGTTAAAAAAAGTTCAACAAATATACCGTAGGGATTGGGATATTGTGACTTAAATTTTGACACTCTTTATGGGACGTTGATCAATACTAATCCAACAGTGATAAGATTCATTTGTCATGTCAATTTTGTGAGAAAAAAATTATAAGATTCGTTCGTCAGTCTATCTTTATTGTTATTCTATTTTTAAGTATGTAAAGTAATTGGTTATTGTTAATTGATCACTTATTAACCATATGAAATCCGAGTGAAGAATCCTTGAAGTCAAGCATTATGCATTATTTCAGAGTGTGATCCTAATTGGATAGCCTGAAATGAAATATTGTACAAGTTGGAAAGGAATCTATCAAAAAAAGTTATGGCAACATGACTATCCACTACATATTTCATCTGCAAGAGTCGGCAATATCAACACTAGTGGCTACAGTTTAAAGAACCCAATAAATATCAAGAACTATTTCATCATGTAGTGGTTGAATTACTGCACAAAAGCGCAGAAATGTTAGACTTACAAAACAAACTAAATTTTGCAGAAGATGATTAATTGACCATTTGTTGGGCTTGAAATTAATCTAGTGGTACAGATGCAGGGCACAATTTGCAAGATTTGTGGAGCTTGGACATAGATGTAATGGGACATTATTGAAGGATTTCAAACAAGATTGTTATGCGGGAGGGTAGGTGATTTTGTGTTGAATTTTTGGGCATTCAAAAGGACACAGTAGTTGGTGCAGTCTAGAAAGTTGAAAATGAAATTTACCTTTAAGATTTTTTACAGATTATTCAATTAAGCTTCGGTCTTCAGGAGCTATATATGGCAGTGATCAAGAATAGACGGGCAAAAGATAAAAGATTAAACGAAGAATGGGCTCATTCATCACCGCATTTAGCGGCGCCTGGACTGAATGAATTGCTGAAGAACGGGAAACATGGGTCACCACTCCAGGCACTCACCAAAAGATAAATATTATTATATATATGAAAGAAAGAGTAAACGAACTTTTTCCCACATAAGGTTTGTCTTAATACATTTTTTTCATAAAAAAATATTTTAAAATACCACTTTCTCATTTAAAGTTTATATTTTATTGATATCTAAAATACATTTCACTTTTTTAATCGGTATTGGATGAATTACCAGAAGTCAAAGTAAAAGAGGTTTTATAGAGTAAAAACTGATGAATAGATTATAAATATGTATAGAGTTTAATATATACAACATTTAGATCAAATTACTATTCTTAAATATTTTATGATTGAAAATAACAAATAACTTAGTACAATCAGACCTACTTAATGTTACACATGTTCAGTCTAAATAAATAATATAATAAATCGGCTTCATGTGAAAACATTGAACTTGTTTTAAACAAGCATGCTCACAAGAGAACAAAACCTATAGTATAACATAATCCCTGATCAAACAAATTTCATGTGAGCATATAGTCATATTATCTTGGTAGGATTAATTGCCTATCATCAGCAGCAACTTCAATTATTCCCTTCCCCATATAAAATTAACATTAATTTATATTACATAAGACTGACATATTGCTTAGGGCAACAACCTTCTAAACTAGGACTAATCTCTTTCAGCCTAGTCTTATCAACCTTAAAGATGCCTTTCCATAAAGAAGAAATATATTATATATTATTATTGTATACATTATATACACTTTAGCCCGTACTGCTATATAGAAATTATTTTCAGAATATGGAAGCTTGACAATTGTCTAAATTAGAAGAGGTAAATAGAAACATTGAACTTAAAAAAAGTATGAAATTGTCACCATCAGTTTGGATTAATAATAGCTAGGTGTCATTTTGCGTTGTTCTTTCAACGTGCTGGCCTCATTGTCAACTTTTTTCTTTCAGTTCTTTTCATGGTTCTTTATATATAAAATCTTGTGTATTTTGATATCTTAATCCCTTAATGATGGAGGGTAGGACCAAAGGGATTATTCTATCATGTTTATATTGAATATTTAAGTGGTTTATATAAATACTCTAATTAATGGAGATATTATGGGGATTTAAGAAAAAAAAGAGTTTATGATGCATGCGTGTAGATATTGGGAAGACAAAATGTGTAAGAAACAAGATGTAATTAAACTGTTGATTTGTTCGGATTAATCTTCTGTATTAATATTTAATTTAGTTAGGCTGTAATGCTAAAAGTTTCACTCGTTATCAAAGCTAATTTCATTTGATCTGGAATGATCAATAATCTTTAGAAATTATTACATATCCCTATCACATGATTCTTTTATACTTTTATAAGTTGATTTTTTGACATTTTTAAAAGATTTTTTTATATAATATTTTTTAAGGAGATTTTTGTTAATTTTGAGCGATATTTAATAGTTTCCAAAAGATTAATAGTACATATACAGACCTTATATATAAACCATCTATACAAACTGACGTATTAATGTGTTAAATGATTTTAAATTAGAGATAAGTTAAAATATTCAAATAATGATTTATCAAACATACAAGATTGTCACATCAATATATAAGAAATAATTTATATAATTAGTTTATATATGTACATACTCTTCTAAGAAACGTTAGGTCTTGATTTAATTAGTAATCTCTTATGGGAAGATGTATATAATTTCCTTATCATAGTCATTTTTTTAACTTATTAGAGTAATTTACTATAATTTGGTTTGAATTTGTTGTGGGATAACTACACTTTATGATGACATTGCTATTCAAATTTTTTTTATATTAATCAAAATTACATGATGATTATACTGTTTATTGCACATTTTTCAGTTACATGGCTGACACTTTGGAAAATTTACTGAAAATTATAGAAGTTGGAGTTTCTTCATTGGCTGCTTGTAAAGAGCAAAACCTGTAAGAACACAACTTTAAAAAAAAAAAAACGTGCGATACAGAAACATTGGTGGTTGTTTAGTCATTTCGAAATAAATACTACTTTTTCATCACATATTCTGTTGCTCAGTTGATCAACAATCAACAAATTTTACACAAAAGTGATAATATTAATGCAATCCCTCTCTCTTTAATTTCTCATTCAAATCCTGTGATTTGTAGATAAGATTTCCATTTTTTGTTAAATGAAAAAGAAATTCAATTTGAAGTAAAGTTGATAATTGATGAAATTAACTTGACCTGGAGAATCAGATTCACTGACCTAACTTTTGAGACCAAATTTCTGTAAATTGGAGCATGGTGGACAAATTAAATGTGTCCATGTGCATCGAATCATAAGAACCCCCACACAGATCAAATAAAGGAGGTAGATAAACTCATTTTGACCCCTCTTCCCAACAAGTTCAGCTCACGGCTGAAAATTTATTAATACCACGAAACAGAAGCGTTAAAGAAAAAAAATTAAAGACAAATTTTTACAATTTTCAATACTAAACCTTGTGTTACTCTTAGTATAATGGTTAAAAAAATTTGAACTTTGCAAAAGACATAATTATCTCATTTGTAAGTATACATCGAATTTTTTTAGAAAAATTTTATGGCGAAGAGATTTTCTAACTTTGTGTTTATAGATAAGTAATTCGAAATACAATTAAAGTGATTGAAGTTAGATGGAATAAGAGGGAGATGGCAAATTCTCTTAGTCATAGTCAAAAGTCTAGGACCCGAAGCGAATTAACAGGAAATATTAAATTTAATTAAATAAATGGACTAACAATGTAAATACCGAACGGACGTTAGGATTAGCTCAAAACACGTTATGATCTCTCCATAATTCATATATAAATACAACTCAATAACTTCTTACCTTAAACACCAAATACTGGAGCTAGAATTAATTAAACTTTGAGAAAATGAAGTTTCCAATCGTTTCATTACTCATTTTGTTGTCAGCTTCATGGACAATTTCCCTTCCAACTCAGAGAGTTTTTTGCATTGCCTGAATACTAATTCTCAATTTCTGTTCCTCTCTCTGCTTTTTGCAGCCCAAACAATTCTTCATTTTCCTCAATCCTGCAATCTTCTGCTCAAAACCTCAGGTATTTGAGCCTTCAAAGCCGAAACCCTGAGTTTATCTTCACACCTTTATATGAATCCCATGTCCGGCACTGTTATTTGCTCCAGGGAGCTTGGAATTCACATGGAGTCGCGCGGAGGCCATGACTATGAGGGCCTCTCTTATGTCTCAGAATAGAAACGCTTTTATCGTTGTAGACCTTGCGAAGCTCGATCGCATTACGTGTGATATTCCTGATAACAGCGCCTGGATTCAGGCCGGTGCCACAATTGGTGAAGTCTACTACAGAATTTCAGAGAAAAGCAACACTCATGGCTTTCCTGCCGGTCTTTGTCCAAGTTTAGGCGTCGGGGGGCACATCACTGGAGGGGCTTATGGCTCCATGATGAGAAAATATGGCCTTGGAGCTGACAATGTCATTGATGGTCGAATCATTGATGTTAATGGCAAGATTCTCGACCGCGCAGCCATGGGAGAAGACTTATTTTGGGCCATAAGAGGAGGTGGAGGAGCAAGTTTTGGAGTCATTCTTTCCTGGAAGATAAAACTTGTTCCTGTGCCACCAATTGTGACTGTTTTTACAGTTACAAAGTCCCTGGAAGAAGGTGCCACAAAGACTCTCTACAGATGGCAACAGGTTGCTGATAAGCTTGATGAAAATCTCTTCATTAGAGTTGTCATTCAAGTGGCTTCAAGCACAGTAAAAAAAGGCCAAAGAACTGTCACAAACTCATACAACGCCTTGTTTCTCGGTGGGGCTGACAGACTTCTCCAGGTTATGCAACAGAGTTTTCCTGAATTGGGATTAACTCGAAAGGATTGTATCGAAACGAGCTGGATCAAGTCTGTGCTATACATTGGAGGCTATCCAAGCAACACACCTCCAGAAGTTTTGCTTCAGGGGAAGTCTACATTCAAGAACTATTTCAAGGCCAAATCAGACTTTGTCAAACAACCAATTCCTGAAACTGCACTGGAAGGCCTATGGACAAGGCTACTTCAGGAAGATTCTCCATTGATGATATGGAACCCATATGGAGGAATGATGAGCAAAATTTCGGAATCCGAAATCCCATTTCCTCACAGGAAGGGAACTCTTTTCAAAATCCAGTATGTGAGTCTGTGGGAAGATGGAGAAAAGAATGCAGCAAGGCACATGGACTGGATCAGGAAGTTGTACAATTACATGGCTCCTTATGTGTCACAGTTTCCCAGGGAGGCTTATGTGAATTACAGGGATCTTGATTTGGGGATGAACAAGAAAAGTAACACAAGTTTTGTTGAGGCTAGTGCTTGGGGTGCCAAGTATTTTAAAGATAATTTTAACAGATTGGTGAGAGTGAAGACTAAAGTTGATCCTGCTAATTTCTTTAGGCATGAGCAGAGCATTCCTCCACTTCCTGTGAAGTAATTCGAGGAAGCACTTCTAGGTTGATTGGCAGTATAATTCTAAGTAGTTTATTTTGTATTCAATAGTTTTTTTGTTTTCGTAAACAGAATAAAAATGATAAAATGAATGTGTCATGGCTTGAAATGTTGTTAAGAAGATTATGTAATGCTTTCTCTACCAAGTTTGTTTGTTTCTTCTCTTTCATTAGCAGGAAAAGAAAAAATACAAGTGTGGACAGGTACCATGAATTTAGACTTATTGCTTTCTCTGTCAATCTGAAATGTGAAATTTGTAATCTTAAAAGAGAGGCTCATAACCTTTTCATATAAATCCATCAAAAGCTTTTGATTTCTCCATCCAGGGGACAGAGATATCAGTTAATTCAATAACTTTAGGTTGCAGTTACTTTCAAAACTAAAATGAGATTCAAGAGGCCCTCAAATGGATACACTAGGCTATGAACAGTTGCATTGCCACTCTGTTCCCTTTCTGTTTTTTCATACAAGATCTCACTTGAAACATATAAAGGATCAAGAGGGTCACATTAGAGCCAATCTTGCATCCTCTGAAGAAAAACACGCCGACCCACGTCAACAAATCCATCAAACACCACATAATTCGCAACAAGAAAACGTAAAAAACATGTATGTAAAGACAAGTACCAGTAACCCACATTGAAATAGCCGTGGGAGAAGAGTAATCCGTTTTGGGAAATACAAGCAACATTCTTCATGAGCCTTGGATGATGCATTGAGAAGTTACATGCTCAAATGAACCTTCTAAATTGGTCGGTATTCTTTTTCTTATTGCAAAAAAATTGGTTTAGATTAAAAAAAGGGTTACAACATTATTGACTGCCGAGTTCCTCATTACGTAAAAATATGTATACTTTTCTTTTCTATGTTTACTTGTTTGTTCTATTGTTGATGATTGATATAATTCACGATTTATGAGCTGGTTTCAAGGTTCTTGAAAGACAAGCAAGCTGATAAAGAACAGCTTTTAATGTTGTGTTATTTAGCATATCTGGATAATGGAATATGCCCCTTTCTTCATTTATGGACAGTCTATAATATTTAAAAATACTTCTCAAAACATATAAATGTTGGATTAATTCAAAGATTTTGCCCTGCATTAGTTAGGATTCTGTTTCCACCCTCATATTCAAGTGCCCAAACACTTGCCAATTATGAGGTGCAGAATTGACCAAGGTATAATGCCAAGAACACGGGCAGAATTTGAAACCAAAATGGATAGTCTATTCAAAGGCCTAAATGCATAATTTGACTCTCGTGCTTTTAAACTTTAACAAACCGGAACTTAAAGGCATCTAAGAATACAGTGTGCTTACACGGACCAGTTGTTCCATAATAGTATAATACCAGTTCTCTGTTCAATAAGCCTCTCCTAAACCCCTTGGAATTGGCAAAATCTGAAATAAAAGGAAAAGATTCCCCGGGATTACAATTATGTGACATTATCCATACCATACTAACTGATATCTTTTTCTTTTTCATTTTATGCTAAGAAATACGTCAACCTTCTTTACGAGTTCATCGATTTTGAAACTTACTAAACTCATATTTTCCATAATGCATAAGAGTTGCAAAATACACTAGATCAGCATCAATTGGAATATCAAGGTCACTGTGCTCTGCTTACAGGTTCAAGAGCTTTAACAGTGACTACACACTGTTTCCTCTGATAACTTCCAGGAAATATGGATTTAAGGGAAAAAGTTTTTGATGTGCGTAAATATTTTCAAAATTATTAAATATCTTAAGGGCTTTTTTATACTTTTATAAGTGGATTTTTCAAAAAATATATATATTAAAGATATTTTTGGTAATTCTAAGGTTATTTAATAGCTAGTTTCTGAAAATCGCTTGGACACTGCAGAAATAAGAATCTTTCAGGGAGGATAAAATTAACTTTTGTTATTATTTTTTCTTTATTAAGGTATATCATTTACTATGACTTCTTCAATTTTTTTTTTCTAGAGTCAAAATTATCATGATGATTATACTGTTTTATTGAATATTTCTTCAGTTATATGACAGCAAAATGGGAAAATTTTACTGAAAATTATTGGAGTTTCTTCTTTGGCTGCTTGTAAAGAGCATAAAGTGTAAGAACACTATCTTGTAAACATTTGAAAACACAGAAACATTGGTGGTTGTTAAGTCATTTCGAAATTAATATTATTTAATCAACATGAATTCTGCTGCTCAGTTGAATGGACAATTCTTCCTTTTTGAACGACTCTTTTTCTTCACTTGCATGATTCACAAGTCAATTTTTACGCAAAAGTAATAATCAATCCCTTTCTCTTTTTACCTCTTTTTATTTTCTCATTCAAATCCTATGATTTTCGTTTATGAAGATTTCCATTGATTGTTAAGTAGAAAAGAGATTCAATTTGAAGTTAGACGTAGTTTGGGATTGATGTAATTTGTCCCATAATCACTTATGGGTCAACTTCAGAAATAATCTATAAGAGTGTTTATTTATCTTAATTTCAAATATATTGTATCATATGCAAACTTTTGTATTTTATCAGTCCAACCGTATTATTCGTGAATTACATACCTCAGATGTTTTATTCGTGAATTATTCTTATATCTGAATTTTTGCTGAATTTTTACAAACGTATTTTTCACCATTTGTCGTATCATATTCGTAAAATTCCTATACCATTTTTTTGTCGTACCTGTATTTACTAACTAGGGTGAGTTTATGTTATATACTATAGTTTGAATCTTGGTTGTATTATTTATTTATTTTGTTTGTTTGGAGCTCCAGTTTAACTTTGAATTTTGGTTTTGTTATGTGTTTGATTTGAGACTGTAATTGAATCTTGGCTATTTATTATCTTTGAGTCTGGAGACTATAATTTGAATCTCAGTTATATATTGTGTCATATTATTAGATCTAATGGTCATTGGTTAATTGATACTTTGTATTTGAAATATTATATTGATTTTCACCAGGTGGTCTATGAAAAGTGCTAAAACCAAGATTGACATTGTCGTATTTTTTAAAATATATTATCGACAATGTGCTAAATCTGTATATACCTGTACCGTATTTTTCTTGTTTACGAATTTTATGGCCGTATTTTTACAAATATATTTTTCACCAATTACTGTATCATACACGTAAAATTCCCGTACCATTTTTTTATATACCCGTATTGATATTGATTTTAACCAGGTGGTCTATGAAAAGTGCTAAAACCAAGATTGACATTGTCGTATTTTTTAAAATATATTATCGACAATGTGCTAAATCTGTATATACCTGTACCGTATTTTTCTTGTTTACGAATTTTATGGCCGTATTTTTACAAATATATTTTTCATCATTTGCCGTATCATACCCGTAAAATTCTCATTCCCTTTTTTTGTTGTACCCATATTTACTAACTAGGGTGAAAAGAGAAAATAGTCATATTTGAAATTAATTTTTTTTTAATTAGTACAGTATATTTAAATTCATGTTTTTAAATAAAAGAATTCAAAATAAAAAAAATAAAAAATCGGACTAGAACTCGCTGACCAACAACCGCCAACAGTTACGTCCACTGTCACTAGCGAATCTACCAGCAACGAGTAAGTTGACACTGCTGGCACCATTGCGATTGCCAGCCGGCAATCTCTGCAGTGGTGTTGGCAATTTAGTCAAACAAGGCGGAGTTTTGCTACAGTGAGCCAGCAAAGTTTGGCTGAAACTTTGTCAGCTGCAGCAAAACGCCACCTTTTTCTTAGCAAACTTTCGGCATCACCTAACAGATCGTCAAAATTCGATTCCAATGATGCTAGCGGTGACGTTCCACTCGCTGCTAACGTGTTCATAGGTGATGGTGGTCGACCACTGGTGGCGGTCGTTGGCCGGTGAGTCTACTGGTCAACTTTGTTATTTTGCATTTTTACAAATTTTTATTAATGAAATTTTAAAAGTTAATTATAAAACAATAAGGATTTATGTATAATCTTTCGACATTTATGTATATATTTTACTTAATTTGTTTTCCCCATTGCCTCTCTATTTCTGCTTTATATATTTTGAAAGCATCCAACGCTTCGTCCTTGTGATGAAGTAAATAGAGATACATGCATCGTGAGTGATCATCAATAAAAGTGATGAAATATTTTTTACCACTAGAACTCATTTAAGTGTAACAAATACCAGTGTGTATGAAAACTAAAAGTTCAGAACTTTTCCTGGCAACTTTCTTGGATTTGTTAGTCTGTTTTCCCTTAGTGCAGTCTGTACAAGTATCAAAGTCAGTAAAGTCAAGAGTTTTAAGAACTCCGACATTTACGAACCTTTTAATCCTATCAATGGAGATGTGTCATAATCTTTGATGCCATAAAAAAGAAAGTTTTCACTCATAACAGTACATTTAATACCAGTACTAGTATGTAAAATTATCAAACTATAAGGAATAATATTACTTAAATGAATTTTAAACAAACTGTCAATCATAGTATCATTTCCAATAATAGATGAGTTCTTAAATAAATTAAAAGAACTACCATAAAAGTTGAAAGCGTATTCACAAGGTACAAGTTTAGAAACTAAAATCAAATCCTAGAAAAACTAGGAATGTAAAAGGTTCGTTCCAAATCCAAAATAAAGTTAGTATGTAAAACAAGTCTAAATGTTCTAACAGCTTCAACATGTGAAAGCATCATGTTTCCTGAATAGATGTTGCATTTACTTCCCATCGGTTTCCTTTGGTCCATAAAACCCTGTATGGTATTAGAAACATGGATTGTAGAACTATAATCAATTTGCCAATCATTATGAGAAACACATATTATAGTAGATTCATAACACACAAGAGATATAAGGTTACCTTTCTTGTCAAGTCAGGCCTTTCTTTTAGGGCAATCCTTCTTCACGTGTCCTTTCTTTTTACAGAAGAAACACTTGGTTTTGTCATTATTTCCTTTGCTCCTAACCTCATGCAACTTGCATTTTCCCTTGCACTTCTTATTCTTGCTTGAAGTGTACTTGACATTTCTTGTCACCAGATGTGCAGTTTCATTAACATCCTAAAGCAATCTTACCTCCTCTTGAACACACATGGTCAAAAGTTCATTGATTGACCATTTAGCCTTTTGTGTGTTGTATGATATATTAAAAGGAGTATAATGAGGTGAGAGAGAGTTCATGATATAATACATTAGGAAATCATTATTAATCACCATTCGAAGGGACTTCAACTGAGCAGCAATGTCCCTTATCTTCATAGTGTGCTTACGAACTCCTGTAATACCAGTGAGCCTCATAGATGTTAACCTACTCATAAGGGTGCTGCCCAATGCTTTATTTGATGTTTCAAACTAAGCATAAATAGCATGTATCAGATCCTTGACATTTTCACACTCCGGTATCAACCCACGAATACTACTCATAATGTGAGATTTGATAAACATCATGCTTAAATGGTTGGATCGCTCCCATCATTCATACAAAGCAATCTTAGCCTGAGTACTAGTATCCATAGGTACAGGTGACTCTTCCTTACGAAGAGCATAGTCAAGATCAATACGCCCTAAATGAAGAAGGATAGCCTCCTTCCATTTTTTTGTAGTTGTTACCACTCAAATAAAGAACTTTATCCTCAACTATCATCAAAGTTTGATCAACTATAAGTATATCAACAGATAACTTACTAAATATAATTATGAAGCACAAATCATCAACAATAATTATAAGTTTACTAATGTAAAACAAATAACAAATCATAAATGAATCAGTATATCATGAAATCTCCCTGTGGATAAAGACATTACATATTATGATTCATTATCCTTTAATGATGAAACTAAAAATTATTAATATTTCATAATACATGTGGCCTAATTAAGAAATAAAAATAATTTCTATTTCATTCTAATTAATCATGAAAACATAACATTTCATGTCGGTAAAATGATTGTGTTAACATTATTAACTACAAAACGAAGTCATTAACTTTAATATGATCATAATAAATATTACTTAATGCATATATTATCATGGCTTAGATGTTGTGGCCATTCTAAATTAATCAAATATGTACGATTATATGACATCACATAATTACAATTATATTATTGCTTATAACACAAATTAAAACAAGAATATCACATTATTTACATAAAAGACCAATACATGTCATAATAACCATCACACGCGCTGTCATAGACTTCCATGCTCCAACATGTGCTCAAACATGCCACAACATGCCTACATGTGCCAACATGTGCCTCCATGCGCGTGTCACGTATTGGCAGGTGCTCCCACATGCCTTCAGAAGACGCCACGCGCCTCCACATGCCTCTGCACGCCAACACGCATCGGCACGTACCCTTACACACTAGGTCAAAATCAGGTCTGTATAACCCATTTACTAGGTTGGTTTGACCCATTGACTCGTTGACTACTGCCCGGTTCACTAACTTGGTCTGAATCGTTGACCGGTTCGTTGGTTCGGTTTGACTCATTGACCGGTCCATTGACATGGTTTGACCTTAGACTGGTTTTGAAAGAGTCAAGTTGATCCATTAGGCCTTGACTAAGTTTGATTGGGTCGAATTGACTTCGTTTGACCTTTGACCTTGATCAGGTCAAATTGACCTGTTGACCTAGTTTGATCGGGTCAAATTAACCCGGTTTCTACAAATTTCAAACTCAGTTTATGCAAATTTTTAACAGCCCAATTTCTACCAATTTTTTGACATTTAAGAGAGGAAACTTGAATGTGGACATATGGCCTATGCCGGCAACAGCCCTAACGTCACTGCCATCCCAAATTGGTGCAGTAAACTGTGGTTGAAATCACCCAAACGATGATTTTTTCCAAAACTTTAAACTACCATAACTTTGTAATCACAAATCTGGTTTTGGCAAATAATATATATAGTTAGAAATGTCTTTCAACAAGGATTCTAATGATACCAAAATCGAAAACAGATAAGATTAATACTAAAAGTTATACCCTATTTACAATTACGGGTTTTAATATAAAAAATCCTAATTTTCATACAATATACTCCAAATTTGCATTTCAAAAATTCTAGTATGTATCATAGATCACCAAGGCATAACATACTAAAAAATCATGGCAAAACAACAACAACATACCAGGTAGAGATTGTGACCAGGCTTTGATACCACATGTTAAACATTGTTCATTCATATCAATAAACATCTATATAACCAAATCATATAAATTCATATACACGTTCATATAAAAGTGCAATAGAAATAAATTAACACTAACATCCTTATTAGTTGCTCTAGGGCACCTACTCTAACAGTCCCGTCATATCAATTTGTTGTTGCTGTCTTCTTTATAGATTATAGATTCTTCCAATGCATTGCAATTTCTTAGAACGATGGTTTTGGGAATATCATATAATTAATTGTGTGTATTAGGGACATATAACTGCTCATCTTTTCAAGGACACAGAAGTCTTTCTATCCAAGACAATTGCTGGGGATGACTACTCAACTACTTAATAACTGCTTAGCAGTTAATTATTTATAAAACTACAATGTAAAAGTGTAGGACCAAATAGTAATTTTAGTCAATGAATTTAATTTAAATTCTAACAACTAATGCAACTTTGAGCATAAATACACCTCTTGTAGTTGTTTTCTATGTTACAACTTTCGAAAATCTTCTACACTACGTGCACACTAACGTGAACTAGCTGATTTTATGCGAATCTTTGGCTCTTCTTCTTCAAGAAAATGTATAATAATTTAGGGATATAAAAAATACTTGGCCGGGGTCGGGGGTGCCAAGTATAATATATGAAGATATGTAATATTTTACAAAGCCTTTGTGAAAATTTCGAAACCCCCTAAAAAATAATATAAAGCCCCATAAAAATAAATTCATGTACCTTTTGTCATATAAAATTACATATAACCCCCTAATAAATTATAAAAACCCCTAACTAAGTAAATTATCAAAAACCCCCTCACTTATTTAACCTAACTCGAGTGTAAAGCCCGACTTCGGCCCCAGGTCTTTACGTCCCTACAATAATTCTCATTTTTTTTTTGTTTTTTTTGTCATTTTAAACATAATAATAAACATAAAACCTAATATAATCAACATTTTACACCCCCCCCCCCCCCCCCCCCCACCACCCCCCCCCCCCCCCCCCCCCCCCCACCCCCCCCCCCCCCCAAAAAAAAAAAAAAAAAAACACTCAAACTCAAATTCAAACTTAAATAGAATTTCAAATTGTATGTGGATAATTTTGAATTCTTAATAGTTTGTTAATATTTAGGGTTTGGAGATGTGATAAATCTAAAGTGTACTCCTGACCAGTGGCGGACCCAGGATATTTGCAAAGGGGTTGTTTGCCAATCAATTAGTGAAGACTTTTAAAAACCCATCAAACCTTGAGCAAAAGAAATAATATAATATTAAGAAGCTAAAAGGAAGTTATACAATAATATAATACTTTCCTACTTGAATAAATCTATGAGAAGTAAAACCTTGACCAAATGTGCTGAAAATCATATCTAATTCACAAGGAAACATAAGAAAATTTTAATGTGGAAAAACCTCTTCAATTTGAAGAGAGCAAAAAACCAAGAGAATTTAATAATCCACTTAAATCCAATATAATCAAAAGAGTTTACAACAACCAAAATCCACCAAAAATATTCCACACAAATTTAGAGTTCAATCACAACTCTAATTCAAGGAAAATACATAAAGGTTTACAAAAAGATGGATTAAAATCACTAGAGAAGCAGTCAAACTTCAAGTTGTGTAACTCCAGATCTAATCGTTAAAGTCAAAACTCAACCGTCTAAATTAAAGATCTACATATCTCCTTTGTGTACTGACCAAAAAAATTAAGTTAGAATGGTATACTTGAAGATCTTCAATTTAACACGATTTTTTGCTTCGATGTATCCTGAAAATATTCAATGATATCTTCATTTTGAATTGTAGCAAAAACTTCATTTGCAATGTAAACTACCAAGCAATTGTTTATCCACTCATCTCCCATTCGATTACGCAAACTATTCTTAACAAGATTCATTGTAGAGAACACCCTTTCAACTGTTGTAGTAGCCATGAGCAAAATAAATGCTAATTTAATAAGCAAGAAAACTTTGTCGTAAACAAATCCTTCTTAAACTCAACCATTTTTTTAGCAAGGTCGGCAATTCCTTTGACATGAGTGAAATTGGCCTTGGTGCTAAATTCTTTATAATAGTTTTCAAGTTGATCATCGAGCAATCAAATATCGTGTTGAGGAAAATTGGCAGGATAGAACTTTGCAAATTCAAGTAATCTATCTTTGTTAAATGCAGCAAGAGTGTTCCTTGGATCAAGAGATGTCATACACTGAAGCAACCTCATATTTACTTTATCAAAAGTATTGAGTTCTTCTTGAATGTTATCTAAAACTATATACATTAATTCCACCTTAAAATGATGTTTATTCGTAATTGGCACAATCCCCTGTTTTGTCCTCCCAAAGTTATCTTCCAAGTTCTCTGAGATTGATACGTCATTATCTTTGCACATATCAGAAGCTTCTTTTAACAATATGTCGAAGCAAGTGTCTTCATTTCTCATTTTATGCAATCGATGCTCTGAAATTTGTACAAATTGCATGGCATTAAGAAGATCTTGATCTTTTTTTGTAATGATAGTGACAGTTCATTTGTGATCTCCAATACTTTTTTCATTGAGAATAACAAAAAGACTAATTTAAAATTCTCCATGATTTGTAATAAACTCCTTGCATGACTTTCGCTTTGCCAATTGTCTCCTTCAATCTCAATCACCCTAAGCCCATCAACAACAAAAGAAAATAAGTTTATGAAACTATGAATTGTCCCTATGTGTGAACCCCAATGTGTATCTCTTGGTTGTTTAATAGTGCATTCTTGATTTAAACCTCCTCCTATCTGAATATCACCATTAGAAATCAAAGATATCCCATGTTCATATTGTTTATCACATAGAAGATCTTTGCACTTGCAAGATGCTACTACAGTGTTTGATAACATAGAAAGAGATTGAAAAAATTCAACTAATGTCGAATGGTTACTTACAACTTTGACTAGCGCCAATTGGAGTTGAAGAGCGAAACAATGCATCTAGAAAGATGATTTATTTTCTCTCAATATCAAATACTTCAAACCATTGAACACACCCCTCATATTGCTTGCTCCATCGTAACCTTGCCATAATAAACTTGTCAAACTCAATCCGTGCTTTACAAAAAAAAGGCATTTATTGCAATTTTTAAAGACTTTGTAGAAGTATTTTTAACATGCACAGCTCCACTAAAACGTTCAATAACACAAGTTATTTTGCCCACATAGCGAAAAACAATAGCCATTTTTCTTTCACTGTCACATCACGAGATTTATCAACTAGTAAAGAGAACGGTTGTTTACCTTTCACAATTTCTTCAATAATTTTCTTGGTCATCAAATGAGCACAAACACTAGTTAGTTCCCTCTGGATTTTGGGGCCATCATTTGATGGTTTTTTGGAGCATTTCCCAACACAACTTTCTTTATGTTGTAATTGTGATTGGATAGAAACTTTAATAGTTCAATAAAGTTACCTTGATTTTCATGTTCAATCGACTCGTCATGACCATAAAATGCCAATTCTTGATGTAAAAGAAATCTAATGTAATCAATTGATACATTCAAATGAATGCGATAGCCAAATTTGACCCTTTTCGACACATGAGCAAGATTTACATCGATGTGTTACTTTTGGTTCATCAAATCAACACATTTTGCATGACATTGGTTATGAGTACTAGAATGATCCCCAACATGTTTTTTCACTTTTGCTTTATGATCTTTTTGATTGTTAAATCCCTTACTTAGAAAAACTTCACCATCTACTGGGTCACCATAATTAGGTTTGAAAAGATAACAATTCAAACAAAAGTTTGCATCTTTTGCCACACTATATTCCATCCAACTTAAACCTTCTGTGTACCACTCTGATGTAAACCTATGTTTTTTATCTCCGAAAAGAGTACCTAGCACCGTTCAGCAAGTATGCTCTTCGAACTTCCTTCTTTTGCTTGTCGGTACAACAAATCTCGTTGAGTGGTATCCTTAATTCTAGATAAGTTTCAAGCTCATCTAAATTGAACACCTCAATCAAAGGTTGAGGTTTTTTTACTTGGTGTTGTTGTCGTTGTTGTGGGACGTCTTCTTCTAATGGGATTTGATTAACCTCAATATTAGTAGAGTCTCCATCAACAATTTCCATTGGATTTTTCTTTAATCTCTTGAAATAATTGGATATCATAGTTGTCAAATGAAAAAGATGATATGATCATACATGTAATGTAAATGATTGAACTTAATGACTTTTGCTCCCATATTCATTTGGGCTTTATACCAAAGTTGTAAAATAATTAATGGCAGTAAACAAGCAAGAATTTGGCATAAACCACATGCTGTGGAACCAAGCAATTAAGGATAAATTTTTATATTTTCACCAGCCGAGTGATGCTTTATTCAAAAGGTCATACCATATCCTTACTCAAGGTTTTAGCGCTAAGACAAATATTCATTTCCGTTTCAAGGATATTCAAAAGTATGAGTAATTTAATTTCACGACTCTCACCTTGAAAGCCACCAAAATAAACACAATAAAATATTAACATTGTTATGCCCAAGGAAATAAAGGGCTGACGTGGGAAAGTCACGTGAAGGGCGACCTGCTCCCGTCAGAGCAGCACGCACACGTCAGACCTGCCAAGTGATGTGGAGCCCACACGCGTCCCTTTTCCTGCAACAAGTCGTGCGATGTCAGCTTGGAAAAAGGGAAATGGGACGTAAAGCCGGATTACCTCCTGACAAGCACACCAAACCATGGATTTAGTGATGATTATACGTTTCGGTTCAGTATAAAATAGGGAAGACCACTTCATTAGGGGGATTCGGCCATTTTTCATAGAGAAAAAAGAGATCTCTCTTGTAAACTTTTCTCTGACTTTTTCGTCTTATGTAAGTCAGCTCGCGACCGCGACCTGACACCCACTAATATTAATGCAAATCAGTGGACGTAGGACTTGCTACCTTAACATCCGAACCACTTAAAAAACTCCCTCTACATTTATTTCGCTTTTATATTTTCCTTTTTCACGTGTGTTGAACAGCCAACCAACGTCATACACGTAAAAATTCGTTGGTGCAAGAACTGAGCATCAACAAACATCAAAACAAGAAATTATTAGCACTAAAAGCAGAGTCTAAATCACGACCAGTTGAATAGAAAGTACCTTAAACAGCAGAGTCTAAATCACCAATAACTTACACATTAGAAAATAAATAAATAAAAGCTACAAACTAGGCCTCATTTTCTTATCAACCAAACATACCATAAATAGTTGAATAAAACAAACCATTGTATATGCACAGAAAATCACGAAACAACAAGAGAGTAAAAAATTTAACAAAACTTTGCCTCATTTACTCATCAGCCAAACAGACTACAAAAAACATACTTATATAAAAAATAACAAATAAAAATTAGAATTCGGAGCAATATTACTAAACAAAAATGAGATAAAAAAACAACAAAAGTTTGCCTCATTTTCTCATCAATCTAACTGACTAAAAATACCTTAATAACTTAAAATAAAATAAAAAACTGTAGTATTCAGAGCAAAATACAAAACAAAAAGATTGTCAAAAAAATGAACAAAACCTAGCCTCATTTTCTCATCAACCTAACAGACTAAAAACAACTTAATAAAATAAAATAAAAACCGTAGAATTTAGAGCAAATTACAAAAAGATAAAGACAGTAAAAAAACAAATCATGAACAAAACTTAGTCCCATTTTCTCATCAACGAAACAGAGAACGAAAGTTAAACAAAAAATAACTAAGAATTCAGAGCACATAAATAAAATAAAAAAATCCTAACACATTAAAAGGAAAAAAAAAGTAAAAAAATTAACCTCATTTTCTCGGCAACAAAATAGGCAAGAAATAGTTGAAAAGAGCGAATACCTTAGAATTCAGAGGTTGAAAGAATCATTTTCTTTGCTTCCTTTGCTCACTTTCTCCATTGATTCATGCTAAAACATATAAATTCATGAGAATTCATACTTATAAAACACAAATCACAAACTTTTGTTAAAATTTTTACCTTAGAAAGCCATAAAATGAACATATATTCACTTAGGTATGAATTCTCATGTAATTCTCTTAGAAGACTTTAAAGAAATGGAGGAGAAATTGGGGAAGAAGGTGGCTGGCGTTNTGACTTTTTCGTCTTATGTAAGTCAGCTCGCGACCGCGACCTGACACCCACTAATATTAATACAAATCAGTGGACGTAGGACTTGCTACCTTAGCATCCGAACCACTTAAAAAACTCCCTCTACATTTATTTCGCTTTTATATTTTCCTTTTTCACGTGTGTTGAACAGCCAACCAACGTCATACACGTAAAAATTCGTTGGTGCAAGAACTGAGCATCAACAGTTTGGCGCTAGAGGAAGGGCTGATTTAGTGTCTACTCTTCATCAGGAGAATCTTTGACCTACTGGTCTTACAGCTACAATGGCCCGCCAATCTGAACCTGAGCAAGGGAACCAGCATGCAGAAGGAGTCCCCCTGGCCCAGAGGGACACCCCTTCCAATATACCTCTAATTTCACAAAATGCTACTGGGAATACCCCAACAGCCCCGCAACTGGACCCTGCCATCAGGAGTTACCTGGAGAGGTTCGATAATACTCTCCAGACAGTCAACCAGAGGTTGGACCGTCTAGACCAAGGCATGTCATCTACGACAGCCGGAGCCGTACAACCGCCAAAAACGCCTGCAGGTCGCGCGAAAGCGCGGCAAAGGGCGATAGCCCGTGCCGCGAGCACTGCAGCGCGTAAGCGCAAGGGTAAACAAGTGGCAAAAAATAAGCCTACGGGCTCCCAAGGGCCGGCGAATACCAAAGGTGCCCCTAGCAGGGTATCGGCAAAGCTGAGAGTTGGCGAGAGAGTGGACCCTGAGCTGTCCCATGCCACGATGCAAGCAGACCCAAGCAAAAATGCTAGGCATGGTGGTCCCGATCACCACCAGCAGAGTAATCCCGATCGTTATGCGGGAGGTCCTCACACCTCGCGGGGCGGTTCGTACCACCGCGAGGGTCGTGAAAGTGCCCCTCACAACCCGTCGTCTTCACATGCTCATAGTCAGCATGTGTCAAGTGCGGCCGGAAATGCCGGCCGAGGAGAGGAGGAATCCGACCTCCAGACTATCCTGAACCGCAACCGAGAAGGGAGGGCTCGCACGGGTGAAAACAACCCCCAATTGGCTCCATTACCGCAAATTGAGGAGTTGCAGCGAGCTCTGGATAGGTTAAGGGAGCAGCAAAACGAACAGGCGCAGGTCGCCTCTACATCCCCATTTTCTCTGGAAGTGCTAGCTGCCCCACTCCCACCAGGGTTCAGAATGCCGGATATGCGGCCGTTTGATGGAAATTATGATCTGCAGGATCATTTATATGAGTTCAACGACCTGATGGAGCTCTACCAGGTTTCGGACCTTGCGAAGTGCCGCTGTTTGGCTGTGACGCTGACTTCCCACGCCAAACGGTGGCTAAGGTCGCTCCCAGCGGGATCGATCAGTTCGTAGCCTCAGATGAGCACGACGTTCTTGCGGCATTTCCAAGCCAACCGGAAATTTTCAATGCCTTTGAGCTACCTCAGCAACATAAGGCAAGAAAGAGACGAGTCCCTGCAGTCTTACGTTGATCGCTTCCACAGGGAACTCAACAAGGTGGCTCATGCCCCAGAAGAGTCCATCCGAACTCTTATAATAGCCAGAGTTCGCCCGCAAACCGACCTATGGAAGGAACTGCAGGCAGAGGACGACATTTCCCTTACCAGATTCTACAACCTGGCGGAAAAGTATCTCCGAATAGAGAATTCACTGGCGGCACTTCGCCGTCGCGATCACGGCACCTCCAGCAGTATGTCAGGTCAGGGAGATAACAGGCAAGCTGATCGTAAAGGAGACAATGACGATCAGCGAAAAGGGAAGAAACCCCGCTACGAGCAGAAAAAGTCCTATGCTCCTGTTCCCCGCCACGACCGCGACAGGGCCCAATACACTCCGTTGAATGTATCCATATCTGCGATCCTCGACAAATCCGAGGAAGCCAGCCTGCTCGGTGAACCAGAACCCATGAAAACTCCTGCAACGGCCAGGAACAGCAAGAAATACTGTCAATATCATCGGGATAACGGGCATCACACTGATGAGTGCCGAGCTCTAAAGCAGGCTATCGAAGAGCTTATCAAGAAGGGGCACTTCAAGGAGTACATTGACGACTCCCCAAAAGAAAACCAAGGGGAGCGAAAGAACAAGCGTCGTGATCGCAGCAGGTACAGCAGTGTGAACCTGATTTTCGGAGGTCCGTACCTCGCTGGAAACACGCGAGGGGCGCAGGACAAGTTGCTCGGGAAGCACATCGACCCGATCAGAAAGCCGAGAAGGAAGAACCAATCACCTTCTGTGAGAAGGAGGCAGCTCGCTTGCACCATCCGCACGAGGATGCTCTGGTAATCACCCCCTGATTGGATGTATAATGTCTGCAGGATGCTTGTGGACAACGGAAGCGCTGTGAACATTCTGTTCAAGTCAGCTTTCGATAGAATGAAACTGGTCGAGGCCGACCTGAAGCCAGCCTCGATGCCTCTATACGGTTTTACAGGGGATCACCTAATCCCCAGCGGAACAATCCAGCTCCCAGTCACGCTCGGCGACTACGACGAGGTGACTAGAGTTACAGAGTTCTGGTCGTAGACTGCCCATCGGCCTTCAATGGAATCCTAGGGCGACCTCTGCTGAGAACCTTCAAGGCAGTTACTTCCATCTATCATCTCAAGATGAAGTTCCCCACCCCGTCGGGGATCGGGGAGGTAAGCGGGTCGCAAAGTGCATCACGCGAATGCTATGTAAAAGCGGTCCAAATGGCCGACAAGGGGAAAGACATTTCGCGGTGCGCGCCCGTCAGGCTATGGCGATCAGCCGGATCGAGCCACAGCCCGGTCCAGTGGAGGATAATATAGACCCACGGATTCAGGAAAACCCACCGAGCGGCCAGTTGAGGATCTGTCTGAAGTATCGGTTGATCCAAAAGAGCCGAGCCGAATGCTAAAGATCGGGAGCTGTCTCAATCCCCAGCTCGCTTCGAGCTGGTGAACTTCTTGAAGGAGAACATTGATGTGTTCGCTGGTCGCATGCTGACATGGTCGGGATCAGCCCGGACGTTATTTGCCATTCCCTGAACGTCAGCAGTGAACTAAGCCAGTACGCCAAAAGAGAAGGGCGATGGATCCAAAGCGGTACGCCGCGTTAAAATCAGAAGTGGAGAACCTTCTCCGAAATGGATCTGTTCGCGAGGCTCTCTTCCCGACCTGGGTCGCCAAACGGTCCTGGTAAAGAAGCCCAATGGCAAGTGGCGAACCTGCATAGACTTCAGTGACCTGAACAAAGCTTGCCCGAAAGACAGTTTCCCCCTGCCAAGAATTGACCAGCTCGTTGATGCCACCTCAGGGCATGAGTGTTAAGCTTCATGGATGATACTCAGGATACAATCAAATCCCGATGTATAAGCCAGATGAGGAGCATACGACCTTCATTACAGATCGGGGGCTATACTGCTACAAAGTAATGCCCTTCGGCCTCAAAAATGCGGGTGCAACCTATCAGAGGTTGGTCAACCGAAGTTTCTCCGACCAGATCGGGGGGACAATGGAGGTCTATGTAGACGACATGCTGGTTAAGTCCCAGGTCGCCTCAGAACACGTTAAGCATCTCGCTGAGATGTTTGACATACTCCGACTCTACAGAATGAAGCTGAACCCTCTCAAAAGTTCATTCGGGGTATCGTCGGGAAAATTCCTGGGGTATATGGTCAACCAGCGGGGCATAGAAGTAAACCCCGAAAAGATTCAGGCCTGCTCGACATGAAGAGCCCGACAGCAAAAAGCAGGTCATGAGTCTGAACGGACGAATAGCGGCACTCAGTCGCTTCATATCAAGGCTAACCGACCGCTGTTTACCATTCTTAATGTTCTGAAAGCCAATAAGAAATTCGAATGGACTCCGAATGCGAGCAGGCATTCCAGAGGATAAAAGAAACATCTTGGGAAGCCACCTCTCCTCTCTAAACCTCTTCCACAGGAAATCCTGCTCATCTACCTGTCCGTGTCTCAGTTCGCGGTCAGTGCAGCTTTAATACGGGAAGAGGACAAAGCTCAGTGGCCAGATATTATGCAAGTAAACGTCTATCGGATGCCGAGATGCGGTATCCGGAAATGGAACGACTAGCTTTTGCCCTACTGGTCGCGTCCAGAAAGCTACGACCTTACTTCCATGCCCACACGATCAATGTAATGACAAGTTACCCCCTCAGGAGAGTCCTCCAGAAGCCAGAGGTCAGGAAAGCTGCTCAAATGGGCCATGGAGCTGAGCCAGTTCGACCTAAAGTATATGCCAGGTCGACCATCAAAGGGCAGGCTGTTGCAGACTTCATCTCGGAATTCTCCTATCTCCCAAGCGAGCAGCAGTCCAGCGAAGTCGGGCAAGAAACTATTCGAGACCTATCGACCTGGAACCTCTACGTCGACGGGTCATCAAACAGGAAAAGAGCCGGTGAGGGTCTTCTCCTGGTGAGCCCCGAGGGGGCTCGAATCATGGAATTCTCCGGTTCGGATTTAAGGCGACCAATAATGAGTCCGAATACGAAGCCCTGCTCGCCGTTTGTGACTCGCCAAAGAAATGGGTGCAACCGCGATCAGTATCTACAGTGATCCATGCTGGTCGTCAATCAAATTCTAGGAGAATACCAAGCCAAAGAGGGAACATGGTCCGCTACTTGGAAAAAGCTAAGGCCTCTTTGGGGTCGTTTAGACACTTTAAATCGCTCAGATCCCCAGGGAGAGCAACTCATAGCGGACGCCTTGGCAAAGATAGCCTCTCATTAGACTCTGAGGCCCCTGATAGCATTCCTGTTCGTTTTGTCGACGCTCGTCTATCAGCCCGACGAACAGGCCATGAACGAGGTTCAGTCAGATTCCGGATGACTCCCATTATACAGTACCTTAAGGACGGGACCTGCCTAACGACAAGGTCAAGGCAAGGGTCCTGCGAGTAAGGTTTGCTCGCTTCACAATCATCGGGATCAGCTATACAGGAGAGGATTCAGTGCCCCTCTCCTCCGATGTGTGACCAGTGAAGAAGCAGACACATAAGAGGGAAATTCATGAAGGGATCTGTGGTAACCACACAGCAGCTCGATCTCTCGCGAACGATTGTTCGTCAGGGATATTATTGGCCCAAATCAAGAAGATGCGCACAACTTTGTCAAGAAGTGCGACAAATGCCAGCGGTTCGCGAACATTCGCGAGCACCCTCTCACGAGCTGGTTACTATGTCAAGCCCCTGGCCATTTTCTATGTGGGGGATCGACCTTATCGGCCCATGCCAGTTGGAAAGGGAGGGGTCAAGTACGCCGTGGTCGCGGTAGACTATTTTACAAAATGGGTCGAAGCCGAGCCACTAGCCACGATCACGACCAGGAAGTTAAAAGACTTCGTTTTCAAGAACATAGTGTGCCGCTACGGAATTCCTCACACCTTATCTCAGATAATGGAAAGCAATTCGATAATGAGGAGTTCAAACAGTTCTGCGACGAGCTGGGCATCCGCAAAAAATTTGCCCAGTCGCCAGGCCGCAAGCGAATGGCCAAGTTGAAGCAGTCAACAAAACCATCAAGCACACTCTGAAGTCCAAGCTCGGGGCAGCCAGAAGGGAAATTGGGCTGACGACCTCCCCGAAGTTTATGGGCGTACAGGACAACTCCGAGGACCTCCACCTCGGAAACCCCATTTTCACTGGCCTATGGCTGTGAAGCGATGATCCCTGTAGAGGTCGAGACCGGTTCTCTTCGGAGGGACCTGTACAACGAGGACGACAACGAAGCGCTTCTGAGAGCAAGTTTGGATCTAATTGAAGAACGTCGCAGCAAGGCTTCGCTGAGGATAGCGCCTACCAGCAGCGAGCAAAAAGGTTCTTTGACTCAAAGGTCAGGCGAAGAGACTTCCAGGTCGGAGACCTGGTGCTAAAGGAAGTTTCTCTCGGGACCAGAGAGCCAAGTGCGGGGGTGCTTGGGCCTAACTGGGAAGGTCCGTACCGGATCGACAAAGTAATCAGGCCGGGGAGCTATCATCTCAAGAGATTGAATGGCTCCAAGGTACCCCGAGCTTGGAACGCGAGCACCTTCGGCCATACTACCAGTAATCCCAAACTCAGCTCAGTTTTTGATAATTTCTTTTTCAAGCATTATGTTTGCTTAAAACAGTTTGAATGTGTTCTGTTCGCATTTTATAGTAATCGCTCATGTAAATCACAATTGTAAATAGTGCATATTTATAAAAAAAAAAAAAGTAAACTTCAATTGCAAGAAAGTTATATACAAAAAGTTAAGACGGGTACAATGGGAACGACTCTCTAAACACTAAGGCTGGTCGGGAAGATCCTTCGAGTCGGAGCCACCTGCTGGTCGGGTCCTGGTCGGGTTCCTGGGTGGCGCGGCAGCTTGGTCCTCCTCGGCCATGATCCGAAGGTCGTCTGCCAGCTCCGGGAGGTCGGAGAAGTCCAAAGCAGGATTCTTTGCACAAAGGGTGTAGATGGACCGATCGCCCAGTCCGCGGCCTTCTCTCCATCCCCTCAGACTGATTCTGCATTTCTGCAGTCAGTGTAGTGACCCTCTCCCGACTCTCCTGAAGCTCGGCCAAGGGCTAGCCTTTCTTGTTCGAAGGCCCCTTTGTCCTCTTCAGCTCACGAGCCCGTTCAAAGGTCGCCCGCATCTCCTGGTCTTTCTCAGTGACCTCCTTGGTGAGCCGGGCGGTTGTCCTGAAGCCTTTTATCTCCTCCGCACGACGGTCGAGCTCCGCCTTTTGGAAATCCACCATTCATAAAGCGGCGTCCTTTTGGTGCAAGTACCTGTTCGCCGCTTCGAACGCCTGTGTTCTTTCGGCTTCGACGGACTCCAAGCTCTGCTTCAGCTTCGCGACCTCCTCTTCCAGGGCGCTTGTTCCCTTTGCGTCCCCAGCCTTGTCTTCTCATAGACATCCTCATCGCAAGCAATCCCTGCGAGCAGAGTACGAGTTAGAAAATCGGATTGAAATTTCAAGTTACGGGAGTCTTACCTTGCTCAGATGCTGAAACGACGTAGCCAACAGGTCGTCCCCCGTGTCCGCAAATTCGTCATATGACTCTAATAGCTCGCAATCTAGCAGGCCGTAAACAATTGGCTGTAGGTACATCAGGTAGACTCCCCACAAGTCAAGAACAGGTGCGTCCTTCGCCTTGGCGCTTGCACTGCTCGTCACGGGTCCTTGCCGACCTCCGGGACCCCTGGCGCGACCTCAAGGCTCTCCCTCTGATTCAGTCTCGATTCGTCAGGCGAATCTGCTTCTCTTCTTCGACCTCTGGGCCGGAGCCTTCGCTTGGGACGAGCAGTCGGCGCCATGCGGGCTGCTCTGACTGGTTGCCCTTGCGCGGCGGGGCGGGGCGGGGGGGGCTGAGGAGCTGGGACTGTTCGCACTGGCTGTGCCGGGACGGCACGAGCAGCCTCAGCTTCTCTCTCGATCCGATCGAGGAAAGACAAACGGTGCTCGGCGGGACTGCCCGGATTCTTGGGGGCATTTCCTGCATTCAAGGTCGTTAGTAAACGAAACCAACTCACGGCCGGAAGGGGACCAAGGTAAATTACTTTGGAGGTTCTAAAGACGTGGTCGCTGAAAAAACAGTACTTCCGCAAGTTCGCGGTGGTCACAGCTTCTCGCGTCGCGACTATCCTCGTCCAGTATTCCGAAGGATACAAGCCTGTCCGGATCAGCGAGTAGCGACTGCTGGGTCGTTCTATTAACTGCAAAACAAAACAGGTGTTACTACGGATCGGGCGAGCAGATAACGGACTCAATAAGAAAACCTACTTGGATCTTGAAAACGGCAATAGCCGTTGTACAAGAAAAAGAAGAACTTTGACTCGTAGGCTCCCGCATTGCTGGGGTAGCTGTGTACCCGCGGCAATGGTAGGTCGCCGAGATAGGTAGTACGAGTCCTTGTTCCCTACTCTTCTTAAGGTAGTAGGCGACACCGAGCTCTACCGCCGTTGGCTCTCCCAGCGCTCTCGCAGCACGCGATGTATCGCGACAGCGATGACATACGCGTTTGGTGTCAATTGCATCGGTGCGATCCCGAAATGATCCAGGACCGACCTGATGAAAGGATGGAAGGGAATCCTCCCTCCACCCTTGAAGATCTCCTCTGAGATCGCGGCGAGGCCAGTGTCTGGGCGCCGTGACGATCTGGTATGGTCGAGGAACACCTCTGCGCGAATATCGTACTGCGTCTTATTCTATCAAACTCCTCGGAAGTAAGAACGAGTAGACAATCGAGGGCTGCGTCCTCGGGGACTTCCCGGAGGACGAGCTGGCTCCTTCTCGGGTCTGGATGTTGACGGTTCCATTCCAGTCTGCAACGTCGACAGACACGGTCATTAGAGCCTTCGTGTTCGTCCCATATAATGACAGGACACCTAAAAATCTACAAACGACTCGAGCCGCCGTCCACGGCTCGAATCAAGGGGCGGCGTCGTGGTCTCCGGTGAAACGCCGAGGAGACCCAACGCCACTGTTCAACCAAACCAAAGGAAGAAAAAGAGAATATATATATAAAGGAAAAAGAAAAACCTTACTCTCTGAGACGCGAAGCTGGTGCCGAAACTCGTTTCGATTGCCTGAAAAACGCCGATCGGAAGAAAGTTGTTCCTGGTGTGCAAGGATTTTCCACTTGAAGAGAAAGAAATTTCGGTGGGCCTCATCAGAAAGTGCGAGTTTTTATAGAGGGTTGCGAATCGACGGTTACCATCCCTTGGAACTGAAACGACAGCCCAACTCTCTCTCCGCATTAAATGCGCCCCACGTCGCATTAAATGACGTGATAATGGTCGTCGTTTCGGTTACGCTGCGCCACTAACGCTGTCAAACGGTGCCAGCTCAGCACGCGAGGCATTTAATGTCTGACAAAAGCTTTAACGCGCGCAGATCGCCTGACAGTATAAAACCAAGTTCATTGAATCTGTAGAGGAGGTCCCAGATCCAGGTCGCTAAAGTGAATATTGTCAGGTCGCTCTGGCAGAGCAGCGCAAAATCGTGCTCGCCAAGGGTTCTGTACCGAGCTCATCCCGTCAGGTCGGAGCGAGTAAAAACTCCGACGTAACTTAGTTCCAAGGTCCGACCTTCGAACCTTAAAAACTAGGGGGCTTCTGTTATGCCCAAGGAAATAAAGGGCTGACGTGGGAAAGTCACGTGAAGGGCGACCTGCTCCCGTCAGAGCAGCACGCACACGTCAGACTGCCAAGTGATGTGGAGCCCACACGCGCCCTTTTCCTGCAACAAAGTCGTGCGATGTCAGCTTTAAAAAGGGAAATGGGACGTAAAGCCGTATTACCTCTGACAAGCACACCAAAACATGGATTTAGTGATGATTATACGTTTCGGTTCAGTATAAAATAGGGAAGACCACTTCATTAGGGGGATTCGGCCATTTTTCATAGAGAAAAAAGAGATCTCTCTTGTAAACTTTTCTCTGACTTTTCGTCTTATGTAAGTCAGCTCGCGACCGCGACCTGACCACCACTAATATTAATGCAAATCAGTGGACGTAGGACTTGCTACCTTACATCCGAAACACTTAAAAAAACTCCCTTACATTATTTCGCTTTTATATTTTCCTTTTTCACGTGTGTGAACAGCCAACCAACGTCATACACGTAAAAATTCGTTGGTGCAAGAACTGAGCATCAACAAACATCAAAACAAGAAATTATTAGCACTAAAAGCAGAGTCTAAATCACGACCAGTTGAATAGAAAGTACCTTAAACAGCAGAGTCTAAATCACCAATAACTTACACATTAGAAAATAAATAAAAATAAAAGTACAAACTAGGCCTCATTTTCTTATCAACCAAACATACCATAAATAGTTGAATAAAACAACAAATTGTATATGCACAGAAAATCACGAAACAACAAGAGAGTAAAAAATTTAACAAAACTTTGCCTCATTTACTCATCAGCCAAACAGACTACAAAAAACATACTTATATAAAAAATAACAAATAAAAATTAGAATTCGGAGCAATATACTAAACAAAAATGAGATAAAAAAAAAACAAAGTTGCGCTCATTTTCTCATCAATCTAACTGACTAAAAATACCTTAATAACTTAAATAAAATAAAAAAATGTAGTATTCAGAGCAAAATACAAAACAAAAAGATTGTCAAAAAATGAACAAAACCTAGCCTCATTTTCTCATCAACCTAACAGACTAAAACAACTTAATAAATAAAATAAAACCGTAGAATTTAGAGCAAATTACAAAAAGATAAAGACAGTAAAAAAACAATCATGAACAAAACTTAGTCCCATTTCTCATCAACGAAACAGAGAACGAAAGTTAAACAAAAAATAACTAAGAATTCAGAGCACATAAATAAAAAAAAAATCCTAACACATTAAAAGGAAAAAAAAAAAGTAAAAAAAATAACCTCATTTTCTCGGCAACAAAATAGGCAAGAAATAGTTGAAAAGAGCGAATACCTTAGAATTCAGAGGTTGAAAGAATCATATTTCTTTGCTTCCTGCTCACTTTCTCCATTGATTCATGCTAAAAACATATAATTCATGAGAATTCCTACTTATAAAAACACAATCACAAACTTTGTTTAAAATTTTTACCTTAGAAAGCCATAAATGAAACATATATCACTTAGGTATGAATTCTCATGTAATTCTCTTAGAAGACTTTAAAGAAATGGAGGAGAAATTGGGGAAGAAGGTGGCTGGCGTTTTATGGTGTGCAAATGGTTAGGGTTTTGTCATTGAAGTCTATATAATATATATATATATATATGTGTGTGTGTGTGTGTGTGTGTGTGCACACCAAGTGAATACACCATAATTCAAATGGAGATTTTAGGAGCACAGCAAATCAAACCCCGACCCAAAATGCTTAGTATATGATTTTTTACGATTTTCCAAAGTTTTAATCTTAAAAAAATATTTAAAAAATTCCGATTGTGCGAATTGCTTCCTATTTTTGCGTTAGGTTCCTTGCATTTTCTTGACCACCACGTAAAAAAATACAACTTTCAAATTTGAGCCCCTTCCTATGCACCGCAAACCCAGTTTTGAGGGATGCAGATTAATGTGGGTTGTGTTTGCACTTAGTGTGCACCAAAAACCTTCTTTTGAAAAGATCATCCCCCACAAAGTTCAGGATCTCCCGACCAAATGTATATACCACAATTTAAATGGGGATTTTAGGAGCACAGCAAAAAAAACCCCGATCCAAAATGCTTAGTATATGATTTTCTACGATTTTTTAAAGTTTTAATCTTTAAAAAATCATTAAAAAAAATCCGCTTGTGCGAATTGCTTACATTTTTTATGCATTAGGTTCCTTGCATTTTTCTTCACCACCATGCAAAAAACCACAACTTTCAAATTTCAGCCCCTTCCTGTGCATCGAAAACCCAGTTTTGGGGAATGAAGGTTAATGTGGGCTGTGTTTGCCTTTGGTGTGGACCAAAAACCTTCTTTTGAAAAGATCGTCCCCCACGAAGTTCAAGATCTCCCGACCAAATGTATACACCACAATTCAAATGGAGATTTTAGGAGCACAGCAAAAAAAACCCCGACCCAAAATGCTTGGTATATGATTTTTTACGATTTTCTAAAATTTTAATCTTCAAAAAACCATTAAAAAAAATCTGCTCCTGCGAATTGCTTACTTTTTTTTGCATTTGGTTCCTTCCGTTTTTCTCCACCACCATGAAAAAACCAGATCAAAAGGACAACCTTCGAAAAGATCATCCCATGGTGCGCACGCCCTTGGTGTGCACCGAAAGAAGGTTTTTGGAGCATACCAAGGGCGTGCACACCAAGTGTATAAACCACAATTCAAATAGGGATTTTAAGAGCACAGCAAAACAAACCCCAACCCAAAATGCTTAGTATATGATTTTTTACGATTTTCCAAAGTTTTAATCTTCAAAAAATCATTAAAAATAATCTGCTTGTGCGAATTGCTTCCTTTTTTTTGCGTTAGGTTCCTTGCATTTTTCTTGACCACCATACAAAAAACCACAACTTTCAAATTTCAGCCCCTTCCTGTGCACCGAAAACCCAGTTTTGAGGAATGGAGGTTAATGTGGGCTGTGTTTGCCTTTAGTGTGCACCAAAAATGTCCCCCCCAAAGTTTAGGATCTCCCGACCAAATGCATATAGCAAAATTCAAATGGGGATTTTAGGAGCACAGCAAAAAAAAACCCCGACCCAAAATGCTTAGTAAATGATTTTTTACGATTTTCCAAAGTTTTAATCTTAAAAAAATCATTAAAAAGAATCCGCTCGTGAGAATTGCTTCCTTTTTTTTGCGTTAGGTTCATTGAATTTTTCTTCACCACCATGCAAAAAACCCCAACTTTCAAATTTCAGCCCCTTCCTGTGCACCGAAAACCCAGTTTTGGGGAATGGAGGAAAATGTGGGCTGTGTTTGGCCTTAGTGTGCACCAAAACCTTCTTTTGAAAAGATCGTCCCCTACAAAGTTCAGGATCTCCCAATCGAATGTATACACCATAATTCAATTGGGGATTTTAGGAGCACAACAAAACAATCTCGACCCAAAATGCCTATTATATGATTTTCTACGATTTTCCAAAGTTTTAATCTTCAAAAAACCATTAAAAAAAATCCGTTCCTGCAAATTGCTTCCTTTTTTTTGCGTTTGGTTCCTTGCATTTCTCTCCACCAACCAAATCAAAAGGACAACCTTCGAAATGATTGTCCATTGGTGCGCACGCCCCCAGTGTGCAGCAAAAGAAGGTTTTTGGTGCACACCAAGTGCATACACCACAATTCAAATGAGGATTTTAGGAGCACAGCAAAACAAACCCCTACCCAAAATGCTTAGTGCATGAGTTTCTATGATTTTCCAAAGCTTTAATCTTAAAAAAACCATTAAAAAAAATTCGCTCCTGCGAATTGCTATTGGGATTCATGCATTTTGGACATGGAAATGGTGTAAAATGGATGAAGAAGATGATGGATGTAAGGTAGAACACAAACATTAATTTAAACATTAACATATTAATGTAAGAAAAGGATTGAAAATTACCAACTCCTTTTGCTATTAAAAGCTTGATATTGAAACTTGGAGTCTAGATTCTTCAAAAGAGAATGAAGAAACTCAAAATGAAATCCACCCAAGCCAAAGATGAGAGAGCCGAGAAAGTGAGAGAGAAAATGAGAGAGTGATTTTTGTTTCAATTGAATTAAAATGGTATAATACTTAATTTATATACCATGGGCACAAAGTTTAATTTTAAATTGTTTTGGGAAGGCCTCAAACAATTTAAAATTAACTTCAGAATAAACATTTATGTCAAGTCCTTGATTTTATGGTTAATTCATAATTAGACCAAATTTTAATTCCATTAAATATTCTAACCCTTTAGAATAACACCAATGCATTTTGCCCCCATCATTGAATCCACTTCAATAATAATATTTAATAAATCCTTATTACCCTTGGTTAGTGCTAGTTATCCATAGATAATCATTTCTCACCAATACATTAATTCGGATTCAACCATTTACATTCGAACATCATTAATCTGATTAATGATATGTATTATTCTCTTTCCTTAAGCTTGGTTTTATGTGTGACCATTTTGGTTCACTGTGATCTAGCCGTGGGCCCAATATCTAATTTTGATATGTTTCGTTATAATTCTTTATAATCGAAACTCCCACTGATTATGGTAGACATCTAGCAATGTTCCATAACCTCTAAACCACAATGAAGTGTAAACTCCAATAAACCCATTCTGATTGTACGTACCGTGTAGTCAAATCCTTCTGTTATCTAATCTCGATTAAGAATGGTTTATGGTATATCAAAACCTTTAACTTAATCTTTAATCGAATTGTCAATCGATACAATAGAACTTGTCAACATGAAACTACTTTTCATCTGACATTCATTATACCTTGGCCAGAGATTTCCCTTTTCTAATGTTTATTGACATTTGTCTGGGAACTTGAGATTGGACTATTTTGAGTTGACGGATCCCATCTTAACCATCACTTGTCCTCGCACATGAATAACATATGACCAAACTGGCTTATTACACAAGACATGATTAGTCTCGTGCTTATACACCATACGAACCATATGCGTCCTATGTTGAATCCAACCGTGATGTCTCAGGTTACACTAGCACAATCCTACGATGCATCATTGACCACATCCATGTGATTCATCGTAATCGGTCATATTCAATAAACAGTTTACTAACCATTTATCCATGCTAATGCCTTAGTGACATACCTCTTATAATCACCTACACTAATACCATCACATGATATTCAATGGAGACATTCAGTATGCCTACTATGCAATGTTATTACATAATTAACATTACTTGCGTAGGGAATTCTTTGATGATTTGATCTTCTAAAAGTCCATGTCATCTGGACATTTCACATGCAATATTAAATATAATATAATATAAATGAAGCAGAAAATCAACATGTGAAATAAGAACACTTTCTTTTATTCATAATACATTTACAAGATATAATGTCCTAAAACCGACAACACGATTGGTTTCCAGGGCGAATAATTAAAGGCTGAGATGTTGGGGGTTTTGAAGAAGAAAGGTCGTTGAGTGAAATGGTGACAACGGAGGTGATTTTCGGTGAATGAATCGACCGAAAATCGTAAAACTAAATCGGCGATAACATTGGCGGGGCAATCGAGGGAGGGATGAGATGGGTTTTTGTCATGAGGCTTAAGGGAGTGTTTTCATGGTGATGAGGAGTGTTGTTGTCGCTGGAGATAGACCTTATTTGCCCTGGTTTGTCGACGTTGGCTATAATGTTTAGAGTGTTTTTACAAGATTTCAAACTTGTATAGACTTATAATAATTTTTAGGGGTGTTTTTGTTGGATTTCAAACTTATGGACACCGATCAACTTGGGACCTAGCCACTTTGCTAGGTTTCACCCCAGGTTGGTTATTAAAACACTTATCTACACTGTTTTATAATGTCACTTTGCCCTTCAATTAAACCAACTAAATCCGGTGGCATGTCACATGTGATATCAACTTGTATTACATGTGTTAAATAAAGAACGGATTTATCATGAAGTTCTGTTCACCAAGTCATCGTTATAGTAAAATTGATTTCTTCATGGTCAGGAAGTGCATGTTAGCTATGCTATGAAATATGAAGACATGCAGCATAAATTATCGTACAATTCCTTAGACGTAAAATAATGTAATCACTTCCTCTTGTTTTGGGTTTCTTTAGGTAAATCAGCATAATTAGCTATTTAATTAGCACTTTTGATTGAATTCCATGATTGAATTTAATTAGTTACAATTAACCGCATTAACGGAAACCTGATTAAAATTATACATATCTTGTACTGAAAAATGCTACATCACAAAGTGTAGAAATAGAACGGCTGGTATTCAGCCCATATATCTCTTCTCTATGTACATAGGTTGAAATCAGACGTTAGATTATTAAAATCAATCAATTTCCTTTGAATTATGTATAGCTAGAGAAGCAAACAATGAACAGTCTTAGTCAATTCACTTGATATCATCTATCTCAATTTCGGAAATATCATAAAATCCTCCCTAACTATAAAAGAAAAATGTATGAAATTTTATTAATGTCCCTTTAATAACAAAAAAGAATTACTTTTTTTTTTTTTTTTTTTTCCTTTTTTGAATTAGGTAAAACTAATTTAATACTTGTAATATAAATATGTTAAGACAAAGGAGGTTTTACGATATTTTTGAAACCTCGGGGTGCATATTTCAGAGATATCAGAGGAGTTTTTATTATTATTTCATAATTTAATACTAATTTAATGACACGAATGGGTCGTCCCAAGCCCAAGCACGAATGGGCTAGCACAAAAATTGTCACAAATGGACTTTTGGGCTTACATAGAAGTTTCAGTTTCAAGTTTTTTTTACCAAGAAAATAGTTACGTACAAGAATGTTGCAAATATTACAATGTCATCAATCTCCAAAAGAGAGTACATAAACGTACCAAATGGGATAACGAATAAAAATTAAAAGTTCAAAACTAAAACTTTTAACAGGAAATAAATTAATACATATTGAGCAGAGGTATAGCTGTAGGTACACTGTACAGTGTACAGTGTACACAAACATGGATTCTGTTTTGACAAAGTTGGCTTTGACCTTAAAAGAACTTGAGTTTCCTAAATCTTTTAGGTTGTGGCTCCTCCTTACGCCTTTCATTTCCACTTGGTTGTTGACAAGTTCGGACTGGTTGTAGAAGTACTTTTGCCTCATACCCTTGCGGAGTTCTCCAGCTGCAATCAAATAAAATTAACAAAATCAATATAAAAATAAATAAAGAGATAACTAAATTAGTGTTCAGATTCCTACCTGGCTATACGAAATTTGATCATGATTATTAACAGTTTTCTCCTTCTTAAAAGCAAACACAACAAGAAGTAGGGCAAAGACTAGCGGGAAAAACGATAAATTATAGCTGTTTTTCACTCTTGCAACTGCTAGAATATTTTGAATGAATAAAGTAACTAATTGGAACACAGAGAAGACAACCTCCACCCACGCAAGTTTCTTCTCAGCTTTTTGTTTTAATGCTGCAGTGGTTCTTTTTCTGATAAAAGCATATATGGTTATAATAAAACCGAAGGCTGACAAGAGAAATGCTGCAAGAAGAAAATTCTTTTTGCTTTTCCCATATAGATCCAAAACCACTGATATTGCCTCCAAAACTAGGAAAAACACCGAAAGAAACCTGCAACCCTGTGATTTAGAGATTAAGGTTACATACAAGATATAGAGCAATAAATTTATATGAGCATCTTTCTCAATTTCTTAATCAATAAAATGACAAATACTTTCTCATAATTAACCAACTTCCTTCATGCATCTTACTAATTGGTATAACTCAATCATCAAATAGTTCGATATCTAAGAAAGAGTAAGATGAATATGATAAATGAAAATTGAGTATTTCAATTTTCAAGGATTGAAAGAGCTAGTTGAAAACCAGGAGAGAAAGAAAATAATATAAAATGAAAACGAGTAAACTTTCATTCACCAAAAAGATCCTACCACCAAAAGCACAAGAGGGAGGGTAGAGAATATGATAAATAGCATCAAAATAAATATCCTCTGATATTGTTGGAAGAAGTTCATTTTATAGAAGTTCTGCCATATTTTCAATTTTCGCCAAACATCATTCACAAAGTAAGAACCTTCAAATTTACTTGAGATCTCATTGAATACATGGACAATTGTTGTTTTGCCCATACCACTAATGCTCAAAATTCCGATTATGCATACATTTGACCCAATACAAAATAGAAGTTTAATTTTTCCTAATGTTTTTTATGCTATACCAACCTGGTCATATTTAGGAGACATATCTTGCAATCTCTTCATAATGTCTTCAACGATTTTCTCTACAAGTTCGGGCTCAGACCTAACAATAACAAAAGAAGGAAACAATAGTGAGTATTAAGTAGATCTCAAAGAGACAAACACAATGTAATGCTAATTTCTATAGGCTACTTCGTCCATCCTTGAACATGCATGAAAACATCTCCCAATAAAATCTATTTTCAGTGTTATTGACTAACAGTAATTACAAAATTATATTTGAATTTCAACCTTAGCGTTTCATGTCTTTAACAATATAATAAATAGCTTGAAGTATTCCTTATCTCAATGTGCAGAACACGTAAACTCTGTCTATTGATATATTTTAATACTCAAGTAGATCGAATAGTCTTTTAATTAAATAAATTTATTTCTAAAATATTCTCAAGTGGAATATATTTAATGAATATATTTTCTATAACTTGACCCAAAAAAAATTAGCATAAAGTGAAAGTAATATGTAAGAACAGAAGTTCACCTAATAACCTGCCAATCAAAGCCATAAATATTTACTGCTTCTTCCAAAGCGCTTTTATATCTGACTAATGTTTGTGGGCTCTCCTTAAGTTGTTCTTCAATCATAGCAAATCTTTTCCCAAAATTCCCGGTTTGATTCCTTACATCTGATGGATCTACGTGATAATAAACAGTCATTACAATCTGGCCGTACCGATTCTTACATGCAAGAATCTTTTCAAGCTCTTCAAGAAACCATAGAGAAGCAGCATACTTTTCTGAGAAAACAATAACTGAAATCTTTGATTCTTCCATTGCATGTACAATAGATCGCGGAATACATTCTCCAGGATCAAGTTGGTTATTGATGAAAGTCTGAATCTTTTTGCGACGTAAAGCTTTATCGAGATGATTGATAAAATTGTTGCGGACATCTTCGCCCCTAAAACAAAGGTAAACATCATTTTCTCGAGTAGTTAAAGAAGAAGAAGCCATCAAGTTCGATGATGAGAGATTCTTCTGATAATCGACAAATACAAATGGGAAGAAGAAGAAGAAAAGGAAGAGGAAGCCGAAAGAGGAGTAGACTTCAGCATTGACCCTTACAATCTAAAGAAAAAATTTTAGGAGAGTTTTTACTATTTTTTCATACTTCTGGGTTTCTTTGTTTAACACATAAAATAATAAAATAAAATCTGTTGATGTTTGATTTTGACACCAACTACTCGCACGTGTAAATGCTAAACGGACTTAGAAGTCACACGTGATACGAGGATATTAGATGAAATAGCGGATGAGAGGCGATATTTAAAGTGGTTCGGATGCTCAAAAGTGAATCATATGTCCATTGCTATTGTATTAATAAAAGGGGAAAACAAGGTTGCATGCAGCGAGCCGAGTTATAATTTAGAGAGAATACAGAGAGAGAAAGAATGTGTGTAAGCTATTTTTAAAGTAAGATTAGCCAATCTTGCAAATGAGAGGGAAGACCTCTATTTATAGTGGGAGATGGTAGGTGCTGTGAAAATCAATATTTGTGTCCCAATGGTTGCCTGCTTGAGAGATATCCTCAACTTGCATAGGCTCTGGACACGTGGGCGATCTCTAACCACTTGCAAGCTTGGCACTCACCCACTGCGCTGACAGGAATTATGCCACTTGCGCCATTGCACGACAAGCCCCTGCCCAGGCTGTACAAAATTTTCCTGAGCCTTGATTGGCCCTTGCTGACGAGGCTCCATGTCAGCCCTAACTTTTCAGGCATAACAGAAGTCCCCCAATTTTTAAGGTTTAAGGATTGAACCTTGAGAACTTCATTATTATGCCACGACTTGACCTGTCCCGAATGACGCCTGGTCAAGCTGATCGGGTTGTAAGGAGGTCGCAACACATGTCATAAAAAGCGACTTGAGATGGTCTTCTTCCGTAAAGTCGACGACCTGGAATAGAACCTACTCAGTGTCATGCTGATGTGCTTCAAATCTCAATCGAGGTCCACAACCTGATAGTACTTAGCATATTTTTACAAAAGACAAGGTACCATCTCGTGATCGATACGTGGCGAAGAGTGTTCTATCCCAACAACCTCTTCAGATGTTATCCGTTGTGCTTGACAGCTAATATGTTAATAAAATAATCTTTATTCTGACAGACATGTCCTGCACGCAATAAGTGCCAGCCATGCGCATTAAATGTGAGTCATGCTGAAACGACATTCCTTTTCAGGGTATTAAATGCGGATGAAGGCGTATTTAATGTTGAGGAGAGAATCGAGCCATCGCTTGGTTATTTAAAGGGAGGGAAGCAAGATTGAATTACTCGAAGTGTGGCAGTTACTCATTCTCACCAATTGATGACATGTGGTCGCAATCAATGGCGAGAAACACATTCCACCCAAATGTCGCTTGGCTTAGGGAAGATCAATCGCCACTTCTTCCTTATAAAACCCTAGGCTCGCCTCAGGCAATGTCACAACACTCATATTTTCAGAGAAAGTAAAAAGCTCTCATGAGACCAGACTCCCACTCTCAAGTTGGTGCGCAGTTTTCATTTACAGCAGGAAGTCTGATTCCCACAGCCAAGAGGTAAGGAAGATTTCTCTATTACTTTTCCTTTTTTCTGCGTTGTAGATAACTTATCCAAGCAATAATGGTGGGTGTGAACTTGTTTAATAAAACTTTTGAGGTGCGTGTCTATGGGCAGTCAAATGGAGAAGGTTTTTTCTTTTGTAACGAGTAGGTTTTTAGGGCACAAATCTTTGGGAGTGGTCCCCAAGGATTGTTTAGGGTTTAAGGAAGATACATTAGGGATTTTGTTCTTCCACGTCGTCGTATGGAATACTGTACAAAGACTGAGTAACCTTTGCGTGTCGCCCTTTTTTAGACCATAGGAAAGATGGATGCCTCAGCGACCAGGATGACTGAGGGGACAAGCTCGCAAGCACAGATGCTCCACGGGTCCCGTGCAAGAGATTATGTCATTAGCTACCCGAGATGAAATACAGAGGGCAGTGGACCAATACGCACTTAGCGTAGATGCCTACAACACATGACATATACAGCTCGGAATCCCCCAGAGGGAATGGTTGCGGTCTTCAAGGTGATATTCAAATGCAGGGCGCTGATACCTTTTCACCCCTTTATTAGGTCAATCCCTGATCACTTCAAGGTCACGCCATTGCAACTGACGCCTAACGCGTATATGATATCCATGGCTATGTAATTCCGTGCGGCGAGAATGGCCTCAGCCAGTTGATTGCGCTGGAGCTCACTTGCTCTTATTATTTAAAGAATAGCAAGGGCAAAGACTTTTACTATCTCTTGAAGCAATCTACGATCAAGAGAGGCATATTTGGTTACCCCAGTAATGTCGGGGCATATGAAACCAAATTTTTCTTTTTCTACTATGACGGCATTTGCCAATTTAGGGAGCCGAATAGGTCTTCCCTTTTTTTACTTTAGCGAATTTTTTTCTTTTCCGTTCGTCTTTGCTTTCTAACGAGCTTTCCCGTTTTCTTCGTAGGAAACAAGATAACTAGGCTGATGGCTCTAACTGACTTCAACCGAATATTATCATTCGGTAATCTGCCCGAGCAGAGTCGCGAAGCGAGACTGCTCATGACAACTGCCAACCTGAGGAAGTAAAGCTTCTTCAATCCTGAAGCGTCCTTAGAACCCTTATTTCTTAAGTGTTCGCAAACTTTAGAAATTTTTTTCTTTTACATGCAGTGAACTTTTTTTTACTAACTCTACTTGCATGAAGCGACTGTGCCACCCAAAGTGCCAAGATCATCGAGAGCCAAAGGGTTCGTTTTTCCCTGGGTCGCCCCTACTAAACTAGCCAAGGTGACCCCTAGCGACATCCCCGTCGGAGGAGCGCAGGTGGGAGCGCGACCACGCACTGAACAACCAGCAGAAGCTTCCCGGCCTGTGGCTGCTCGCCTTAAGCAAAAAACTATGGGCCAAAGATCTAGGAAGAGAAGACAGCTATAGGTCGAGGAATCAGAGTCTGAGCCAGAGGGCTTAGGGGTCGCAGCCTTATCAGGCCTTTCGCTTGGGGGTGACCTCGAGGCACGCAACTGGAGTTACATTAGTCCTTGAGCGTCTGCGGAGGAGACAGAGGAAGGCCGCGACTCCCGGAATGAGAGCAGGCAAAGAGGTGACGAGCAAGGTGCCAACTACTTCAGGAACTAGTACACCTATGTTGGACTCCATGGGACAACTTCCGGAACACTTGTAGCCGGTGGTGTATACCCTTTTGGAGTGCCAACTTGCCAAGGCTTTCGAAGAGTTTGTGGCCTCCCGGCCTTGAGACCTGATGACCAGTGCACTTTAGTTGCAAAGCCAGGTAAGACGGTTCGTCCTCAATGAGGACTTTCCAATATCAGTTGGTTTTCGTTTCCTTTGTTTTTTCAAAGAAATGAAGTTTAACCCTTGCTTTCTTTCTCATGCAGTCTCTGCTTGCCCAGCACTTGGCTCAATAGAAGACCCACCTAGAAGCTACGGGGGGCCTCTTCGAGCTGAAGGAAGAAAATGCACAGTTGAAGCAGGACTTAGCAGCTACAAAAATAGAGCTGAAGATGCTTAGCGTTCAGGTGAACCAGTACATGTCAGAGAGGAACGCTATGCTTTGCACAGTGGAGTTCCAAAAGATTGAGTCCAAAAAAAGAGGAGGAAAAATCAAGGAGCTCCAGAGGTTGGTGACTAGACTCACCAAAGAGTGTGGCGAGAAAGAGTTGGAGCTCCGAGTGAACTCTGAAAGGGCCTTGAGGGCAGAGGAAGAAAGCGCTCAGTTATGGGAAAGTATTGAGAAGCAGAAGAGGGCATTAGAAACAGACCTCGAATTATCCCAAGGGCGAGTCGCTTCATTAACTAATTAGATGAAGCGACGAAACCTGGAAATTGAGAGGAAAGCCGCTGACTAGGGGATTCAAGCCATTTATGCCTTGCAGCCAAAGAACTCGGATATAGACCTCACCGACCTCTCGACCGACTATTAGAACATCCTTGCTTCCATGGCGGAAGCTGATGATGAGGAAGGACAAGGGCCTCATCTAGAGGGCGATTAGTCGGAGGAGTATGTTCTAGAGGACCCAACAGCTGACCAAGCAATCGGCGACCAACCTGGGGATACCGAGGTCGCACCCTTAGGGTCTGGAGGTAGACACCAGTGATTGCTTCTGCTTTTTTCACAACCTTGCTTTTGACTGTCTTTGTACTTCTAGCTCCTGTACTTAGTTTATATGAATAAAAGAAATATTTTCAAGCCATTTGTGATAGCACTTATAATTTTTCGTACTTCACAAATGTTACATATGCGAACAGAAAGCTTGTAAAAACATTGCGACGAACAAGATAATACAAGATAAATTTTGCTTAGGAGCGATCTTATTTACAAAGTTTATAAGAAAATTTTTACAAGGAAATTAAAAGAGCGAGTTCGGAATTATTGGTAATAGGGGCGAAGATGCTCAACATTCCAAGTTCGTCGTACTTCGGAATCGTTAAGTCTTTTGAGATGATATATTCCTGGCCGTATTACTTTGGCGATACGGTATGAGCCTTCCCAGTTAGGTCCCAATACCCCCGCACTCAGTTCCCTTGTACCAAGAAGAACTTCTTTCATAACCAAGTCGCAGACCTGAAAGTCTCTTCTCCTGACCTTAGAGTTGAAAAATCTTTTTGCACGCTACTGGTAGGGTGCTATCCTTAACTGAGCTTTGTCGCGATGTTCTTCAACTAAGTCCAAACTCGCACGTAGAAGTGCTTCATTGTCTGTTTCATTGAACAAGTCTCTCCGAAATAAACCAATGCCTACTTCCAGTAGGATTATAGCCTCGCAGCCATATGCTAGCGAGAAGGGTGTTTCTGAAGTAGAGGTTCTCGAAGTTGTCCTGTATGCCTATAGGACTTCTGGGAGGTTGTCGACCCAATTACCCTTGGCAGTGCCAAGCTTGGCCTTCAGAGTGTGTTTAATGGTTTTGTTGATAGATTCAACCTGACCATTGGCTTACGATCTTACGACTGAGGCGAACTTTTTATGGATCCCTAGCTCATCAAAAAACTGCTTAAATTCTTCGTTGTCGAACTGCTTCCCATTATCAGAGATGAGTGTATGAGGAATTTCGTAGCGGCACACTATATTCTTGAAGACGAAGTCCCTGTGCTTCTTGGTAGTGATCACGGCTAATGGTTAAGCCTCGGCCCACTGAGTGAAATAATCCACCACGACCACAAACCACAACATACTTGACCCCTCCCTTTCCAACTAGCATGGGTCAAATAAGATTAATTCCCCACATGGAGAATGGCCAAGGGCTGGTCATGGTCATCAACTGGTGAGAAGGAGCTCGCGGTATGTTCGCGAACCGCTGGCACTTATCACACTTCTTTACAAAGGTGAAAGTGTCTTCCTAAAGTAGGGGCCAATAATACCGTTGGCGGACAATTTTGTTAGCAAGGGATTCCGCAGCAGTGTGATTACCACAGATCCCTTCATGTATCTCCCTTATGACATAGTCTGCTTCCTCATCGGTTACGCATCAGAGGAGAGGGGGCGCTAAACCCTCGTTTATACAATGATCTCCTATGAGTGTGTAACGAACAACTCTAGTGCACAAGGTTTTTGCCTTAGTCTTGTCATTAGGCAAGGTCCCATCTCAGAGATACTAAATAATTGAGGTCATCTAGGAAACTGACTTTGTTGCAGCCAAGGCCTATTCGGGCGAGCTGATACTAGGAATTTCTATGTACCAAACAGGAATACTTCTCGACGCATCTGATTCCAACGATGAGACTATTCTTGCTAAGGCATCTGCGACAAAATTACTGTCTCTAGGAATCTGCATGATCGTGAAGTGCTTAGAAGACTCGAGTGCGGCCTTAGCCTTCTTCAGATAACTGATCATGTTTCCTTCTTTGGCTTAATATTCTCCCAAGACCTAATTGACGATCAGCAGGGAGTCTTTGTGAATATTGATCGCGGTTGACTTCATCTCATTTGCCAATCGCAGACTAGCAAGCAGCACTTCGTATTCGACCTCGTTATTCATAGCTTTGAACCCAAACCGAAGAATACCGTGGATGTGAGTCCCTTTGGGACTAGGGAGAAGAAGGCCTACCCCGGTTCTTTTCCTGTTCCGAGGAACCATTGACATAGAGGCTCTAGGTTGATAAGTTTTAAATAGTTTCCTGGGTGACTTTACTGGCTTGCTGCTCGGATTCCTGATTTGATTGGTGTGAAACCTTCAAAATGAAATCGGCAATAGCTTGCCCTTTAATGGTTGCCTTTGGTCTGTACTGCAGATCGAACTGACTTAGTTCCATTGCCCATTTGAGCAACTTACCCGAAGCCTCTAGCTTCTGAAGGACTTGCCTGAGTGGATAGTTGGTCAAGACGTGGATTGTGTGGGCATGGAAATAAGGTCGCAACTTCCTAGAGGCTATCAGTATGGCATAAGCTAATAACTCCATTTCTGGATACCGCATTTCAACATCCAATAGTCGCCTTCTTGCGTAGTATACTGGCCATTGGACTCCACTTTCTTCCCGAATGAGAGCTGCACTGACCGCATGCTGAGAGACTGACATATACAGGAGAAGAATTTCCTAAAGGAGAGGCTTAGACAAGAGATGTGGCTTTCCGAGGTGCTCTTTTATGCTCTGAAAAGCCTGCTAGCAATCCGAAGTCCATTCAAACTTTTTATTAGCCTTGAGTATACTGAAAAATGGCAAGTACCGATATGTTGCCCTTGATATGAAGCGATTGAGAACCGCTATTCTCGAATTGAGACTCTAAACCTGTTTTCGGTTAGTTAGGCTTTTCATATCAAGGAGAGCTTGGATTTTTTCGGGGTTAATTTCTATTCACCTCTGGTTAACCATATACCCTATGAATTTTTCCAAGGATACTCTAAATGAACACTTGAGGGGATTGAGCTTCATTCTGTACATTAGGAGTATATTGAACATCTCAATAAGATACGCTATGTGATCTGAAGCGACATGTGATTTGATCAACATGTCATCAACATAGACTTCCATTAACTTTCCAATTTGCTCAAAAAACATTCGATTAACCAACCGCTGGTAAGTCGCCCCAGCGTTTTTCAAGCCGAATGACATAACCTTATAACAATACAGCCTCCGATATGTAACAATGGAGGTATGCTCTTCGTCTGGTGCGTACATCGAAATCTGATTATATCCCGACTAGGCGTCCATAAAACTCAACAGCTCGTGCCTAGAGGTGGCATCGATGAGCTGATCGATTCTTGGCAAGGGAAAGCTATCATTTGGACAAGCTTTGTTGAGGTCGGTGAAGTCAACACATGTTTGCCACTTACCGTTAGGCTCCTTTACTAAGACCAGATTTGTAACTCAGCTCGAGTAAAGCGCCTCTTGGACAGACCTGTTCAAGAGGAGATTATCTACCTCGATTTTCAAGGGAGCATATTATTCAGGGTCCATTGCTCTTCTCTTCTGGCAAATTGGCTTGACCGTTCTGTCAATATTTAACGCATGTCAAATAACATTCAGGCTGATCCCGATCATGTCAGTGTAAGTCCATACGAACACGTCGACATTTTCTCTGAGAAAACCTGTCAGGTCATTGGCAAGTTAAGGGTTGAGGTTACTCCCGATTCTTAATACTCGGGTTGGCTCGCTTAGGTCGACTGACACCTCGAATAATTTCTTGGCCGGTCCGTTGTAAAGGCATTCTTGGATGCGAGGATCCATGTTATCCTCAACCGGGCCGGGCTGTGGCTAGATCCTGTTGATCGTCATTGCCTGTTCGGTGATGCCAACTGGTAATCCCTTTCCCTTGAACGCCATCTACACTGCTCTTATATAGCAGTCGCGAGATACGCGTTGAGATCCATTTACTTCCCTTATCCCGTCGGGGTGGGAAACTTCACCTTTAGGTGGTAGATTGAGGTGACTGCCTTGAAGCTTCTCAGTAGAGGTCGTCCCAAAATGTCGTTGAAGGCAGACGGACAGTCTATTACCAAAAATTCAGTCATCCTACTCATCTCGTCGGTTTCTCCCAACGTGACTGGGAGCGAGATCGTTCCCCTAGAAATCAAATGATCCCTAGCGAAACCATAAAAAAGGATGGAGGTAGGCTTTAAATTTGCTCATCCAATTTCATCTTTTTGAAAGCTCGTTGAAATAAGATATTCACGGCGCTTCCATTGTCCACCAACATCCTGTGGACTTCGTACTGGCCTATTTCAGGCACGATGACGAGAGCATCCTCATGGGGATGATGCAATCGCACCGCATCTTTCCCAGAGAAGGCGATCTCCTCCTCTTTATGAACCTTAGAGGGTCACGACACTCTGCTCATTACACTTATGGGGTCATGATGGGCTTCCCAAGCATACCTTTCCTGGGCACCTCGAGAATTCCCCACCAGGTGTTGTCTTCCAAAGATGATCCCCACACAGTAGAGGCCTTTGCGACCACGACGCTTCTTCCTTGGTTCCTCTTGATTTTTCTCCTGAACGGGAGTTGAGTCATCGACACACTCTTTAAAGTGCCCCTACTTAATGAGGTTCTCAATTGCTTGTTTGAGAGCTCAACACTCATCGGTGTGATGCCCATTATCCTGATGATAGCGACAGTACTTTTTATTGTTTCTAGCTGAGAGGGGATTCTTAATAGGTTCTAGCTCTCCTAGCAGACCGACCTCCTTCGACTTATCCAGAATGGCCGATACTGAGACATTCAAAGGAGTATATTGATTCTTGTCACGATCGCGACGAGTAACTAAGGCATAAGATTTCTTGGGCTCAAACCACTGCTTCTTTCCTTTCTGCTAATCGTTATTAGCCCGTCTGGGATCAACCCTCCTATTCTCCCCCCAGTTGGGAGTACCGCTCGAAGGACCGGGGTTGTGGTGATTGAGAGCGGCCACGAAATTTTCAATACGAAGGTACTTTTCAGTGAGGTTGTAGAAACGAGTGAGGTAAACATCATCCTCGGATTGCAGTTCCTTCCACAAATCTGATTGCGAGCGAACTCCCGCAATAATAAGAGTTCGAATGGACTCTTCAAGAGTATGAGCCATTTGGTGGAGTTGTCTGTAGAACCTGTCTATGTAAGACTAAAGGGATTCATCTCTCTTCTGTCGTATATTGCTCAGATAGCTTAGCAGCGTTGAGAACTTCCTGTTCGCCTAGAAGTGTCTTAGAAATTTCGAGCTCATTTGAGGCCATGAGCTGCCTGATCCTGCCTGAAGTGATCTGAACCAACGCTTGGCATGGGTAGTTAGGGTTACTGCCAAGCAACGACATTTTTCCAAGTCGGAGACTTGGTGGAGTTCCATGAGATCGTTGAACTCGTATAGATGATCCTGTGAATTAGAATTCCCATCGAATGCTTGCATGTCGAGCATTATGAATCTCGATGGGAGAGGAGCAGCTAACATTGCTAGAGAAAAGGGAGACGCCTCTACGACCTTCCCATGCTCATTCTGCTGAGCCTTAAGCTGATCTAGTGCTCTTTGTAGCTCCTCAATCTGAGGCAGCGGAGCTGCTTAGGGATCACTTTCCGCAACATGGGTTCGACCCTCACGGTTGCGGTTGAGGAAAGACTACAAATCAAACTCTTCCTCAACTCTACCAAAAGCTCTGGCAAACCTTGACACACGTTGGCTAGAGCCGTGTGATGGCATTAAGTAATTCAGGGAATTTTCCCGATCTCTGCAGTGGTACGAACCGACCCGCAGATGACGGGAATCCCTCGCATGACGACGATCAAGGTCGTTGTTTCGGTGGTATTAGGAATCTCTCCACCTTGCACTTTTGTGGGAGTGCCCATGCGACGTGGAATGGGATGGCTCATGCTGCGACATGTCGACGAGTTGCAGTGCCACGAGTATTCTACCCGGTGCGTGATCGGTGTTCGCTGGTCCCTCGAAGCCCTTTGGTCCGCTGCACGCCATTTGCTTTCCTTTTCTTTGACACACTGCAGTGCGCGCAGTATGTGCTTTCGCCCTTTTCCATGCTTTCACGTGACCTACAGGCGTTTTTGATGGTGGCACCGCCTCATTGGCTTCAGGTGGTACGACTCGATCCAATCGGTCTAGCCTTTGGCTAACCGTTTGGATAGTATTATTAAACATTTTCAGATAACTCATAACGGTTGGATCAAGCCGCAAGCTTGAAGGAATATCCTCCATGACACTCTGCTGGACTGGCAACACTTCAAGAGAAGTGTCCTTCTGTACTTGGGGGATTTCTTTATTACCATAATTGGTTCCCTCATAATCAAAACCACGAGCCATTTGTTGTGGTGGGACCGATTAGTCAGAGATTTTCTGATGAAGAGCAGATACTAAATCAAGTCCTCCTTCTAGTGCCAAACTGTTGATGCTTGATTTTGACACCAACTACTCGCACGTGTAAAATGCTAAGCGGACTTAAAAGTCACACATGATATGAGGATATCAAATGAAATAACGGATGAGAGGCGATATTTAAAGTGGTTCGGATGCTCAAAAGTGAATCTTACGTTCATTGCTATTGTATTAATAAAAGGGGAAAATCAGGTTGCGCGCAGCGAGCTAAGTTACAATTTAGAGAGAATACAGAGAGAGACAGAATGCGTGTAAGCTATTTTTAAAGTAAGATTAGCCAATCCCGCAAATGAGAGGGACAACCTCTATTTATAGTGGGAGATTTCAAGGTAATGATTACAAATCTGCAAGTGGGTAGATGCCGTACAAATCCTTCTTTTCGTCCTAATGATTGCCTACCCGAGAGATATCCTTAACTAGCATAGGGTTTGGACACGTGGGCGATCTCTAACCACTCGCAAGCTTGACACTCACCCACTGCGCTGACAGGAACCATGCCACTTGCGCCATTACGTGACGTGGCTCTGCCTGGGCGGCACAAAACTTTCCTGAACCCTGATGGCCCTTGCTGATGAGGCTCCACGTCAGCCCTAACTTTTCAGGCATAACAAAACCTTTTCTCTGCACCCAGCTCCTTCCACCCCTCTATTCCCAGTCTGAACGACGCACCGCCACCCACTCGAACTGCACCCCGTAGCACCTCTCCTCGCGTGGCTTCTATGAAACAATAGTTACACTACGAATCATGATTAGAAATATGAAAGAGACTGTATTTAATGGTCTTAATTTATTATTTAATGTATTATAAATCTTGGATTTAATATAATGAGTACGTTTCTTTATTTTTTTTTACTTTGAATTTGATGTTATAAATGTAATTTATTACTGCAGAGAAAACGCCAGCAACCTTCCAGGAAATTCAGTGGAAAATCCATGACAATTATCAGCTTCTACTTTATCAGACTTTGACAAGAATATGTTTACACAATGAGAATCTTAGGGACATTTTTTTTTTTTTTTTTTTTTTGAGTTTATTGTTATTAACTTATTATGTTCATATATAAATGAAAAGGCAAATGATATATTGATACATTTCCTATATATATATATATATTTGAGTTATTTTTTCTATTTCCTAATTTTGTTTATAGATGACAGAAATTATATCTTTTTTGAATTATTCTTATTAGTTCATTTGCAACACTTTTAATATATATTTTTTTTAAATTATTAAGTATATCAATAAGGTATTGTTTGTAGTATTTATATTGATTACATATTTATATTTTTGTTGTTTGTATAAAAATTAATTGAGCACATTTTCATTATTTTTGTTTCGCTTATTTTCAATTTTCAACCAAATTAAATTAATTTTTTTACATTTCTTTTCTTACGTTTTTTTTCTTTCTATTTTAAGTAATTTTTTCATTGCTTTTTAAGTTTTTCACATATCTTAAGAAAGTTTGATGCACTTTTCTTAAAAAACAAAATATATCAATAATACTATACTTATAAAGTTAGAAATCTGTGATAATTGATTTGACTATATCTTCTTAATTATAGGATAAGATAACATCTATCTCTAATCATATGTATATGATATTGTATCTAATTAGTTTATTACTATGTAATTACACATTTGATATAATAGCGTAAATATTGTTAAATTAATGACAGAGTATAGGAAGATGAGGCAATATTGCCTAAAGGCAAAGAATTTATCTCCCTCGATTAGTCAAAGTGAAGCATTCATACGATATCTCCTCTTTTTCTCTTTAATAAGCATACTACATTTACAAAGAAAATACACAAAACCTTCCTTGAAATCTCTCTGTTTTCAACTTTATTCATGTTTTCCTTTTTTCTTATTTGACTTGATTTTAGAATGGGAAAGCAGATATGAAAAGGTCATTTTCACAATCATAGCAATAACATCTTTTTCATAACCATGACTGAGGAGCAAAATTAAAGAGAAGTATAAGGTCAAAATGTGGTAGTACCAACCGTAGAATTTTCATGAAAGAAAATCTTAATCAAAGGAAACACATGCTCATGATAGATATCTTCTTTAATTAATTGGTTTTGCAACAGAAGTTCAAGAACAAATTAACCCCTATGTAAATACCATCTCAAATTGTTACAAGAACTAAGGCTCGTTGAAATTTTTTCTTGAAGTTTCTTAGCTACTTCGTTGAAATTATTATGAAATTTAAGCTAATAATACAACTTTAATTTATCTCTTTTCAAGGGATTTATAATATTATGTAAGGGTGTGTATTGCTATGTTGGGGTGAGCATGGGTAAAGGGTAGAATCGAAACCTACGGTACCCACTTGTCAGTTCAAGATATGATCTAGAACTAGCCCACATAGGGTCGATTCCGGTTCCAAATTTGGTGGAACCGACCCTGTGCAAGTCCGGGTCTGATTCCACTACTTCATGAGCTAGACCCAAAACCAAGGTCTACATACCTGAGGTGGAGCAGATGGGTACTCTGGGTGTGTTTGTAATTTTTATAGACTTTTGGGGTGTACTTGTAGTTTTTATGGGTATATTTATCATTTTTAGACTATTAGAGGGTATAGTAAATTTATAGGGTACCCAGAATTGGAACCGAAACGACCGATTCCGATTCTATGATATTCATTTGCTAAGTCAATATGATCAATGATGTTTCTATTAAGAACGAGTGAGAGACTTACTTGTAGAGTGTTTGCTTATCAGTTGTTTCTAGTTGCATCTTCACACTGAAAATAATTAGTGATAGAAGAGAGACAAAGTAATTGAGTGATTAATGAAGAATTAACATTAGTGATTTGCAAGGATGAATTTTTGCTCATGATTTGACAGAAGGGAAAATCGTTCTCATCAAAAAGTTGCATCTCCAACAATGAAGACTCTACCTAAGCTATGCAAGTATAGGAAACTTTTGTGTAATGAGTTGTAGGCAATGAAGGTGCATTTTCCGGAATGAAAATCAAACTTGTGCTTGTTGTAAGCCCTAAGGTAAGGGTAACAAGCACATCCAAAACATTTTAAAAAATTAAAATCAGGTTTGGTATTGAAAAAATTTTCTAAGGGAAAGATATTGTGAATGACAGATAAGGGCATTCTATTAATGAGGTATGCAGCTTTATGAAAGGATTCCCACCAATAATTCAATGGCATATTAACTTGAGCTAGGAGATTTAGTCAAGTCTCAACAAGGTGTTTGTGATTCCTCTTAATCTTACCATTTTGGTAATGAGTGTGTCGACATGAATATCTACAAATGATTCAATTTTGTTGCAAATATGATGAGAAAGCAATGAACTCTCCTCCCATATCAGTTTGCAATGCCTTAATGTCTCTAATTAATTATTTTTCAACAAGGGTTCTGAAGTTCTTGAAGGTTTCTAAGGTTTGTGACTTCAATATCATAGGTATATCTAGTTGAATATGGAGTAATCATCTAAAAAGCTAATGTTGTGTCTGGCTCAAATAGTAGAAGGTAGGTGTTTGACCTCAACATGTATTAGCTCAAGTAGTTCCTTGGTTATGGTTTCAATACTAGGGAGGTGTTGCTCATGCAATTTACCAAGATTACACAAATTACAAAAATTCGGATTTGACTCCATGCTGCTAGGTGTATGCATTTTTAATGATGAGGTGGATTTTTAAATTGATTTGAGAATGTTAAGACCTGCATGTCCTAGCCTTTTATGCAAGAGATTAAGATAATTTCCAGAATCAGCAACTAAGCAATGTTAGAAACAAAATGAAATTCATTTGTATTACTAGATTTTCTAGTATGATCACAACACGATGAAGATATATTTTTGTCTATATTTACATTTTTTTTGGTGAAGACACCTATTATTTTTCAACTTCTTTGAAAGCATAGAGGGAAATGCATTGAACCTTTTTGTTTGTGATTTTTTAACAAAACTTTTAGTGTAAGGCTGCATCTTGTACATCCCATCCTCGGCAAACCCTTAGAGCAATTTTCTTCATATCAAGTCCTTAATGAAACAGCATTTATCATGAAACACAACGCACAAATTATTGTCACCAATGAGTTTGGATATACTTAATAGGTTTTTTGTTAATTGTAGCATAACGAGAACATTGTGAAGTTGAATTGTATCAGAGTTTAAGGTGGGAAGTGATACCTTACCAAAGTGAGAAATATTGAGAGACTGACCATTTCCAACAGTAACTTTCTCTGGCACATGATATTCACTCTTCATACTCAAGTTATTCATGTCATTGACGATATGACTTGATGCTCCACTGTCTATATACCATCCTTTTTCATTGTTGTTATCAGAGGTTGTAGTTGAGAAAGCTTGATTTGAGTTACTCAGAGTTGTGTTGTTGCGGCTTGGAGGCACAAAATTTCTATCAAGTCGATGATAACATATTTCAACAGAATGGCCATATTTTTGGCATAGCTAGCAAGTAGGTTTGTTACCACCTCCACTTTTGTTACTAGCATTTCTTCCTCTTCTCCTTCCTCTGCCTTTGGGGTTTTGATTTTTGCCAATCTTTCTTTTGCAGTTGTTTTTGGTGTAGGCAAACTATGTTGACTGATTTGGTTGCATTTTGAAGGCCGTGTTTCTGTGTTTGCATGCATTCACTCAATTCTAACTTCATGGTTCAGGAGAAGGGTGTAATTTTCTTGAAGAGATGGTGTTTTTCCTAAAGAGTTGCAATTGCAACAACAGATTCATATTCTATTCCTAGTCCTCCTAGAATCCAGGATACAAAATCTTCTTCAGATATGAAGTGTCCAGCTAAGTTAAGCTCATTAGTATAATCTTTTATCAGTAATGCTCAATTGCCCTTTCCTCTTTTCCTTATGTTCTGAAGTCTGAGATGCATAAATGTAACAGCTCGATACTTTAGATGCAGGATTCTGGATTGGGACTAAGATGCATAATGTAATAGCCCGACCGACTATCAAGATATTGTGATTTTTTCTCTTACGAGCGTGTTCATCTTGATTCAAACCTATAACTTCATCATTGGAAACGAATCTAGAGTACTAACTGAGCTACTAGCCCGATTAGTACTCCTGATTCGTTTCTAAGGATGAAATCCTAGGTTCAAATCAAGAAGGATGTGCTCAAAAGAGAAAAATGAAGACATTGTGCGAGTTCATGAGATAAAATGAGTAGAAATAAAGCACGGCAAAGCTTGAGAATTTTATTCATCAAAAGATCCAATATATACACGTTTGATAAGTGTTCTAAGGCATTCCAGACATTGACATTTTAATTTGAACCTATTCTATTCTGATACCAAGTAAGAAAGCTAAGCTTTGATTATCAGAAGTATTTATGTAGAGTTTACTGGATAAATCGAGCAGAATTTATTCATCAAAGGATCCAATACATACATGTTGACAAGAGGAATAAGTACAGGCGAACCCAGGTTAAAGCCCAATGGAGGATCCCTATATAGAAAACCATTTTAAGAAATTATTTAGTATATCTGATTTGACCCCGTTAACCATCATAATATGAAAATGTTTTTCTATATATTAGCCTTATTCCAGGCAAAATTTACCAATAAGATATAAGCTAAAAAAAAAAAAAAAAAAAGTAAATACTACTTTCCATTTGTTTTCATGTTTTGTTCATTTATACTTTACGATTGAAAAAACGAATTAAATAAAAGATCAAATCGTAATATACAATATCGGTAAGTTAAAATAATAGTATTGATTCAAAAAATTATTGAATCATTATAAAGAACCTAAAACTTCTGTCGCAATAAAATTATAAAATATAATTTTTAAATAATAAAAATGCATTAAGAATATTTGTTAACTCTATATCGGAGAAAAAAATAAATAGATAATATTTATGTTTTGATATTTTATTATTATGGATCGTTGCCTCCACTCAGATCATTGGCTAGGTCCGCCCCTGGCTATAAGGTGAGCTTCCTTGATTGTTGCTATCTTGTGTCATGGGTAGAAAGTTTCACATCCAAAAGGTTCATAAGCTGGGAGTTTCATATTCAAAAGGCTCATGTGTTAGGAGTTTCACACTCAAAAAGATAACCTGTTAGATGGAGCGACTTTCACTTTTATAAGCCTAAGACCTTCCTGATATGCTTCCGATGTAGGATTTGTTATATTCTCCCCTATCTAATCCTATGACGTGGGGGCCCTTATCTACCCATCCACCTCACTCTTGTGTGGACTCACAATCACACTTGGATGTCCCCGCTTGGGTGCTTGACGAACATCAAAAGACAGACCGAGTCTGCTCTGATACCATTTGTCACCGACTAAGAGTTTCACACCCAAAAGACTAACTTGTTAGGTGCAGGAAATTCTCCCTTTATAAACCTAAGACCTCTCCAATATGCTTCTATGTGGAATTCGTTACACTTGTCATCAGCTGACCTGAGAGACAATTTGTTGGTTGATCAGTGCTGAATGGGGTGCTAGTTGTGCTCTCCCTTCTCCTTGTAGAAGAAAAATTAAAGCAGAGGAGTTGGGAAATTCGTCACACCTACAATAGGCTGTGATACTCTATATTTATAATCTTTACAAAATAATGGTTACATTGTAAACTACTATAAACAATGCTATAATCATGCTAACATTAATTACAAGATTTCACCAGATCATGGATGTTATCACGCAAGCCTTTAACTACTGATTTGTTTCCATATTTTGCTATCATGCCAGAGTATTGCTGAGTTGTAGCTTCCAAGTCTTCATCCACAATTGTAGCCTTTGTTTTATCATCCCCCCTCAAATTGAGCATTGTTGAAATGCACAATTTGTCACGTAGTAATTCTAAAGCTGGTTTTAGTTGAGGTTTTGTGAAGACATCGGCAATCTGAGACTGTGTTTAGATGTGTTTGGTAACAAGTAACTCGAGTGACACACGTTCCCTGATATAGTGGTAATCCACTTCAATATGCTTGCCTCTTGCATGGAATACTGGATTAATTGTCATGAACAGTGAACTCATATTATCACATAACAGAATTGGAGCTTGAGATAGGGGAACATCCAGATCATGAAGGATGAAAGTGAGCCACGTAATTTCAGCTGCTACTTGAGCAAGTGCTCTATATTCAGCTTTGGAACTTGACCTTGAGACTATTGGTTGCTTCTTTGAGCACCATGAAATGATGTTGCTTCCTAGGTAGGTACAATAACCAGTTGTTGATCTCCTAGTGACGTTGCACCCAGCCCAATCAGAGTCTGAGAATCCATAAAGATCAAGAGAACTGGAAGCTTGTATATGAAGACCAAGATTAATTGTCCCTTTGACATAGCGTAGGATTCGTCTTACCAAACCAAAATGTGACTCAGTAGGCGCATGCATAAATTGGGAGACATAATTCACACTAAAAGAGAGGCTTGGCCGTGTCAAGGTTAAGTATTGAAGGGCTACCACGAGAGATTGATATGCATGAGGATCGGGATGTAGAGGGGAATCAGGGTCAGGTTTGGTTTTGGTACACAGTGGGGTTTTGATAGGTTTTGATTCATGCATCCCACTGCGTTCCAGGATGTCGACAGCATACTTGGTTTGTTGTAAAAACAACCCAGTTGAAACGGTCAAAACTTGAATTCCCAAAAAATAATGGAGGACTCCGAGATCTTTCATTGCAAATTCTGCATGTAATTTGTTGATGAAATCCTGTATTAAACTTGAGGAGGAACCTGTTAATATAATATCATCAATGTAAAGTAAGAGAACCAAAGTGCCTTGATCGGAATGGAAAATAAATAGACTTGGATCAGCGGTGCTGCATTGAAAACCGTATTGCAAAAGGTAGGAGCTGAATCTGTCAAACCAAGCTCTTGGAGCTTGTTTAAGTCCATAGATTGCTTTGTTCAAATGACAAACTGAATCTGGAAAAGTTGAGTCTTTAAAACCTAGGGGTTGCTCTATGAATACCTCATCGGTTAGAAACCCATGCAAGAATGCATTTTTTACATCAAGTTGTCTGATATCCCACTTTTTTACAGTTGCAATGGATAAGATCAACCGAATAGTTCCTAGCTTCACAACAGGTGAATAGGTTTCAGTAAAATCAATCCCGGGTAATTGATTATACCCTTTAGCAACTAATCTCACTTTGAGACGTTCCACGTTGCCATCAGCTTTGAGTTTTACCTTGTAAACCCATCGGGATCCAACAACATTCATTGATGTTGTACGAGGCACCAAGTTCCATGTTTTTTGTTGTTGTAGAGTAGCAAGTTCATCAACCATTGCTTGTTTCCATCCAGAGTGTGAGAGAGCAGATTTAAGAGACCTTGGTTCCTTTGGTATTGAATCAAAGTCATGGAGAAGTGCATACTTGGGGTTTGGTTTTCGAACTCCCACCTGACTGCGTGTAATCATGGAATGAGGATTGCTTCCAGAGTTTTGAGAAGTTGGAGCAATTGTGGAGACAGAAGTAGTATTGTCAACAACAGAATTGGGTTCCTCAAAGTGTTCAGTGGCAGTGGACTGAGAGAGATTATCAGCAGTGATTGAATGTGAACCCGACACAAGATCACCTATAGTGATTGTTGTTTTGAGTTGAGCATTTGGTGCTGGTAGTGGTGCTTCTTTTGCAGGTTGAGTGAAATGATCTAAGTGCTCACAAGAGGAAATGGACCATGAGTCAAATTCTCGAAAGGTTATTGGTTGTATTCCAGCAGCTGTGTCAAAGAGAACATTGAAATTTTTGTAAGGTAAAGATGATTCATTAAAGACCACATGTCTGGAAACATAAAACCTTTTGGTTGATGGAGAATAACAATTGTAGCATTTGTGTCTATCACTGTAACCCATAAACACGCATGGTAGTGATTTGTTTTCAAATTTATCCTTCTTAGAGTCCCATATCTATGGGAAACACCTTGAGCCAAAAACTCTTAAGGAGGAATAATCAGGATTCTTGCCATACAACCAATAGAATGGTGAGTCCCATTGTAGTGTGGCTGTTGGAACACAATTGATTAGAAACACTACAGTGGTAAAAGCTTCAACCCAAAAAATTTTAGGAACATTGGCATGAATTAACATAGTAATGTCGAGTTCTCTAATTACCTGATGCCTTCTTTCAACCATACCATTCTGCTCAGGTGTATAAGAACATGATAGTTGATGTTTGATTCCTGAATTTTGAAGATGTGTTTTAAATCTGTGATTAACAAATTCTCCTCTCCCATCTGTCTGAATTATCTTAATAAGGCCAACAAATTGTCTCTTTACAAACTTTTCAAAGAGAATGAATTGATCATAGAAGTCTGATTTTTGCTTTAATGGAATTAACCATACAAACTTTGTGAAATCATCAACTATAGCAGCATAAAACTGAAACTGATGCAAAGAGATAAGAGGAGCAGGTCCCCATAAATCAATATGAACTTTCTCAAAAGGTGCAGAAGTTTTTGATTCAGATCATAAAGAAAAAGACAATTTAGATAATTTTCCTAATTGACAACTCTCACATATGGAATTGTCTTTATTGGAAATAGTCCTTATTAATGCTTTGTTTCGAAGATGAGCCACTACAACAACTTGAATATGCCCGAGACGTTGGTGCCAGATGTCTTCTGAAGCAACCCGAAATCTGGAGGAGAACAAAGCCACTAGAGGTGCTCGAATTGCATACAAATTACCCCTTTTGAGCCCCCTCATCAGCACCTGTTGTGTCAACTTGTCCTTAATCACAAAATCATTATTAGAAAATTCACAAGTTACTAAATAATCAGATGTGAGTTGTCCAATAGATAATAGACTCCTTTTTAATTCAGGTACAAAAAGAACATTTCTTAGAACAATAGCAGACTGTCCAAACCCGAGTAGTGCATCACCAATATGAGTTACTTTTAGAAATTCCCCATTTCCTAACATAACATGATCATTACCAGTATAAGGTCTGAGATTATATAGTTACCTTCATTAGAAGTCATATGTGCTGATGCGCTAGTATCTGATGTCCATTCCTCATGGTGTGCCTCAGAATTAAGTTACAAGGCTGTGAATGCTTAAGGCAAGTTGTCTGGTTGAATAGAATGATTGAACCTATACCAGCAACGGATAGCAGGGTGTCCTTTCTTGCCACAAATCTGACAAGTGATGTCCCTGTGGTTCTCTCGACGAGATGCGTTTGAAGAAGAGCCATTGCTAAAGTTTTTGTTAGGCTGATTAGCAGGGATAAAGCCTCTTCCTTTGGAGGAAAAATTGTTGGTGGGTTTGGGATTTTTGGGGACATTTTTGTCAACATAAAAGGCAGTATATTGAGACGATTCAAGAGAGTGAAGATTCAGCCTTGTTTCATAGCTTTGCAGTAGAGGAATTACCTCATTATAGGATGGCATTGGTGGTTTAAGCATTGATGTCGTGAAGGGTTCATAGCGTGCACCAAGTCCTGTAAGCAATGAAAAAACTTTGTTTTTGTCAGCAACCATGTGCCCAATGGCAACAAGGCTGTCACATACCTCTTTGAACTTTTGAATATATTCGTTGAGAGGCACTTCCTGGGTTTTCTTCATATACGTGAGTTGCTGATTCAATTGAAATTGTCTTTCTTGAGAAGACTAGGCATACGCTTCCTTAAGTGTTCCCCAAACTTGTGCAGAGGTATCAAGACCAATAACATGGCTGAGTGCCTCTTCTGCAAGAGTGCCAATAATCCACCCTCTGAGTAGACGATCTGTTGTTTTCCAGTTTTTGTATGCTGGATTAGCAGTTGGGTTGTTACCATCAAGTGCTGGAAGTACAGTAGCTGGGCATGGTTTTTCTCCTATGAGAAAATCTGTAAGCTCTTGACTTTCAGCAAGTGCAAGCACTTGCTCACGCCATAATGGGTAGTTTTCAGGTCGAAGCCTGAGAGTGACAAAGTTACTAACATTCAACGAAGCGGAAGACATTGTTATGCTCTGATACTAAGAAGAAAAATTAAAGCAGAGGAGTTGGGAAATTCGTCACACCTACAACAGGCTGTGATACTCTGTATTTATATTCTTTACAAAATAATGGTTACATTGTAAACTGCTATAAACAATGCTATAATCATGCTAACATTAATTACAAGATTTCACTAGATTTCATCAGATCATGGCTGTTATCACGCAAGCCTTTAACTACTGATTTGTTTCCATATTTTGCTATCATACCAGAGTATTGCTAAGCTGTAGCTTCCGAGTCTTCATCCACAATTGTAGCCTCTGTTTTATCACTTGTACGATTGAATTGTTGCCGCCACTTAATCGATTTCTCTCACATTATACTCACAAAACAGAAGTGTTAAAGGAAGACAAAATCTACAGAGTAGTAATATACAAATTTAACTTCAATGATGTGACCTTATTTTAGATTTTCTAAAATATATAATCACCTAATGTTTATGTGTTTGTAAATAATGATACATTATTTAAGATACAAAATTATTGGAATTTTAATATCTGTGATGCAATTTTCTATATATATTAATCACAGTCAACGATAATAAGTACTTAAAGAAAATTTGTTTACAATTTTCAATATTAAACCGTTATTACTGCCCAAAGATAAGAGTTAAAAAAATGTGAATGGTCGCAAATAGCGGTTAAAAAGATGTGAATGGTCGCAAATAACTCAAACTTTCCCTTCTTATACTGAAGCTAGAATTAATTAAACTTGAGAAAATGAAGTTTCCAAGAATCAATTGCAATATTTCACTTGTTTCATTACTCATTTTGTTGTCAGCTTCATGGACAATTTCATATCCAATTCAAGAGGGTTTTCTGCAATGCCTGAATAGTAATTCTCAGCCTTCCATTCCTTTCTCAGCTTTTTGCAGCCAAAACGATTCTTCATTTTCTTCACTCCTGCAATCTTCTGCTCAAAATCTCAGGTATTTGGAGCCTTCAAAGCCAAAACCTGAGTTCATCTTCACACCTTTGCATGAATCCCACGTCCAAGGCGCTGTTATTTGCTCCAGGGAGCTTGGAATTCACATGATAGTCCGTAGTGGAGGCCATGACTATGAGGGCCTCTCTTATGTCTCAGAAATCGAAACGCCTTTTATCGTTGTAGACCTCGCGAAGCTTCGATCCATTAGCGTTGATATTCCTGATAACAGCGCCTGGATTCAGGCCGGTGCCACAATTGGTGAAGTCTACTACAGAATTTCAGAGAAAAGCAACACTCATGGCTTTCCTGCTGGTCTTTATACAAGTTTAGGCGTTGGCGGGCACATCACCGGAGGTGCTTATGGCGGCCTGATGAGAAAATATGGCCTTGGAGCTGACAATGTTATTGACGCTCGAATTGTCGATGTTAATGGCAGAATTCTCGACCGAGCAGCCATGGGAGAAGACCTGTTTTGGGCTATAAGAGGAGGTGGAGGAGCAAGTTTTGGAGTTATTCTTTCCTGGAAGATAAAACTTGTTCCTGTGCCACCAATTGTGACAGTTTTTACGGTTAACAAAACCCTGGAACAAGGCGCAACAAAGACTCTCTACAGATGGCAACAGGTTGCGGATAAACTTGATGAAAACCTCTTCATTAGAGTGATCATTCATGTGGCTCCAGTCACGGATAGCCTGAGAGCTGTCATAACTAAATACAACGCCTTGTTTCTCGGCGGAGCTGACAGACTTCTCCAGATTATGCAACAGAGTTTCCCCGAATTGGGTTTAACTCAACAGGATTGTATCGAAACGAGCTGGATTAAATCGATGCTTTACATGGGTGAACATCCAAGAGACGCCACACCAGAAGTTTTACTTCAGGGAAAGTCTACATTCAAGAACCATTTTAAAGCCAAATCAGACTTTGTCAAAGAACCAATTCCTGAAACTGCGCTTGAAGGGCTATGGACAAGGCTACTTCAAGAAGAAATTCCATTGATGATATGGAACCCTTATGGAGGCATGATGAGCAAAATTTCGGAATCCGAAATCCCATTTCCTCACAGACAGGGAACCCTTTTCAAAATCCAGTATGTTAGTATGTGGCAAGATGGAGGTAAAAATGCAGAAAGGCACATAGATTGGATTAGGGAGCTTTACGATTACATGACTCCTTATGTGTCAAACCCCAGGACGGCTTATGTTAATTACAGGGATCTTGATTTGGGGATGAACAAGAAAAGTAACCCAAGTTTTGCAGAGGCAAATGCTTGGGGTGCCATGTATTTCAAAGATAATTTTAAGAGATTGGTGACAGTGAAAACTAAAGTTGATCCTGATAATTTCTTTAGGCATGCGCAGACTATTCCTCCGGTACGCAAGACGAGGTGAAACTTCTGGAAAGTTTGGAATCATAATTCTGAGTAGTTTATTTTGTGATAAAAGCTGCTGTTATGGTATTTCAAAATACCAAATTTTAATTGGTTTTGGGCTGTTATGTGTTAAAGCAATTGAAATTTTAATTGCTTTTGGACTCTTATGTGTTAAAAGCAATTGAATATTGCTTTTTGGACTGTTATGTATTAAAAGCAATTGAATTGTTATAAGTTATTGCAATTCAAATCATTCTTGGGCAGTTATGGTTTTAAAAGCAATTGATTGACTTCGGTTACAGCAAGAATGAATTAAGGGAAAACGGGCAGATTTTCAAGTATAAAAAGGGGTGGTTTTCTCATTTGAAGAACACAATTTTTCACTTGAAAAATCCTTGTTTCTTCTGTGTTTTTTAACTTTCCAGCTCTCTTTCACCACTGTTACTTTTCATTATATTGTTCTAAATCTCTATTAGAGTGTGCACTCTAAAAGGAGATTCGTCATTGTATCCTGGAGGTCAATCCGCTATTGAGCTTTTTTTGCACCATGAAGATTCTTCCAATAGGGGCGGAATTCTGATCTTAAGGATAGTGCTTTTGCACGCCTTGACGCTGCTGTCTTGCTGCTATTTCGCTGTTGTGTTTGTTGCTGTTTCATTGCTGTATTATTGCTATTTTGCTGTTGTCTCTCTACTATTCTTACTGTTGTTTTCTTGCTGTCCTCTTACTATTTTCCTGCTGTCCTCTTACTGTTTTCCTACTGTTTCACTGCTGTTCTTTTACAATTTTGCTGATCTCTCTCTGCTGTTTTTCCTGCGGTTGTCTTGCTATTTTCCTGATGTTTCACTGTTGTTCTTCTACTATTTCATTACTGTTCTTTCATTAGTTTGCTGCTGCTGTTTTGCTACCAATTTTATTATTAAATTCCAACAATCTTTAGATCAGAAGTTTTCCAAGATGGACACTGCAATTCTCACTGCCAAATCACTTCCTGACATCTCCAAAATTGAGCCTTTTGCCGGAGCTCATTTCAAAAGGTGGCAAGAAAAAGTATTTGACTCTTTGGATGTGCTCGGTTTTGCAGAGTATCTCTCAACAGAAGAACCAAAACCTGGAGTGGACAATTTTGACAAAAAACTTGATACATGGAAGAAAGGAAAAAAGGTATGTCGCCATACTATTCTGAGTACATTATCAAATGAGTTTTATGATGTTTATTGCGCTTATAAGACTGCACATGAGATATGGGCAATCCTGAAAAAGAAATATGTTGTTGAGGATGTTGGATCACAAAAATATGCTATAGGAAACTTCCTAGATTTTAAAATGATAGAAGAAAAAGAGGTATCCATGCAAGTCAATGACCATCATTTATCGATAAATAATTTGAAAAATGAAGAAATAATTCTTCCTGAAACTTTTGTGGCTGGTTGTTTAATTGAGAAACTTCTAGATTCATGGAGAGATTATAAGAATAGTATGAAACATAAGCAGAAGCAAATGAGCTTAGAAGATGTGATAGTACATATTAGGATTGAGGAGATGAATAGGCTTAGAGATAAAGTCGATAAGGCCAAGGAATTGACATCCAAGGCTAATGTTATTGAAAACCAAGTGGCTCCTCCTCAACCTAAGAACAAGAAGCCACAAAGTTTTAAGAACAATAGTAAGAAATTGTTTAACAACAAAAACCCCAACGCTTTCAAAAAGAAAGGACACTGTTTTGTGTTTGGGAAAACTGGACATTTTGCTAGCCAATGCAGATACAGAAAAACTGGAGACAACAAAAATCCTCCTAAAGCCAATCTGGCTGAGGGAAATGATGTTATTACTGCTGCGGTTGTCTCACAAGTGAACATGATTGCTGAAAAGAAAGAATGGATAATTGATTATGGGGCCACAAAGCATATTTATGGAGATATAAATTCTTTCTATGAATATATACTAGTGAGGGATGGAGAAGAATGTGTTTATCTTGGTGATTCCCGCTCTACTCCTGTTATGGGAAAGAGGAAAAATCTTCTCAAACTTACTTCTGGGAAAACCCTCTCACTGAGTAATGTTTTACATGTTCCAAACATTCGATATAATCTTGTATCTGTTTATGTATTGGGAAAGGCTGGAGTGAAAGTCTCCTTTGAGAGTGACAAAATTGTAATGTCCAATAATGGGGTTTTTGTTGGGAAGGGGTATTGTTCTGGAGAGTTATTTAAAATCAATGTACTTAATATTATTATGAATGAAAATGCATCTTCTTCTACTTATGTTATTGATTCAATAGATTTATGGCATGGTAGATTAGGTCATGTAAATTATGGTTATCTGAAAAAGATGAAAGAACTTGGTTTATTATCAAATGTCAATATTTCAAATATTGATAAATGTGTTGTGTGTATGGAATCTAAATCCACTAAAAAGACTTGTAAACCAGTTCTAGAATGAGAAAATGAGCTTCTTGGTTTAATTCACAGCGATCTTGGAGATTTGAAACAAACCATGACCAGAGGAGAAAAAAAGTTTTATATAACTTTTATTGATGATTACTCTAGATTTGCTAGAGTATACTTATTGAGATTTAAAGATAAAGCAATTAAAATGTTCTTAACATATAAAAATGAAGTTGAAAATCAACTCAATAAGAAAATTAAAAGGTTAAGAACAGATAGAGGAGGTGAATATGAGTCAAATGACTTTGATTCTTTTTGTAGAGATCATGGTATTATACATGAGACTACACCCCTTTATTCTCCACAGTCTAATGGAGTTGCTGAGAGGAAAAAAAAAACTTTAAAAGAAATGGTGAATGCTATGTTGATTAGTTCTGGAGCACCTTTTAATTTGTGGGGGGAAGCGATGCTTTCAGCTTGTTACATACAAAACAGAATTCCTTTTAAGAAAACAGGTAAAACACCATATAAACTCTAGAAAGGTCATGTACCTAAACTGAAATATTTTAATGTGTGGGGGTGTTTTGTAAAGTCCTAATTCTTGAACCTAAAAGGAAAAGGTTAGGACCCAGGACTGTTGATTGTATGTTTGTAGGTTATGCTCAGAACAGTGTTGCTTATAGATTCATTGTAATAAAGCAAGAGGTTGGTTTGTATGATGCAAACACAATCATTGAATCTAAAAACGCAGATTTTTTTGAGAATGTTTTTCCTAAGAAAATCAATTGTGAAAAGGTTTTACCTCAAAATGAAACTTTTGAGAGTTCTCCTTAAAATGAAACTCTTTAGAATTCTTCTAAAAGTTCAAAGTTAGAAATAAGGCGAAGTAAGAGAGTTAGAAAAGCCAAAAGTTTTGGTGGTGATTACTATGTCTTTCTTACAGAGAATGATCCTCAGACTTATGAGGAAGCAATGACTTCTCGAGATGTGTCCCTTTGGAAAGAGGCAGTAAATAATGAAATTGAGTCCATTATGAGTAATCATACATGGGAAGTAGTTAATTTGCCTCCAGGAACTAAACCAATAGGGTGCAAATGGATATTTAAAAAGAAATTAACTACCAATGGATCAATTAATAAAAACAAGGCAAGATTGGTTGCCAAAGGTTATACACAAAAGAAAGATATAGATTATTTTGACACTTATGCTCCTGTAACAAGAATAGCATCAATTAGAGTGTTAATTGCTTTAGTTGCAATTTACAAATTATATATACATCAAATGGATGTAAAGACAGTTTTTTTTAATGGAGACTTGGATGAAGAAATTTATATGAAACAACCAGAGGGCTGTGTTATCCCAAGTAATGAGCATAAAGTGTGCAAACTGGTAAAGTCTCTTTATGGACTTAAACAAGCACCAAAACAATGGCATGAGAAGTTTGACCAAGTGTTAGTCTCAAATGGTTATACGATTAATGATTCAGATAAATGTGTATATTCTAAATCATTTGAAGATAACACTTATGTGATAATATGTCTCTATGTTGATGACATGTTAATATTTAGTGCTAATATGAATGTGATAATTAAGACTAAAGAGTTTCTTGCCTCAAATTTTGATATGAAAGATATGGGAGAGGAAAATGCTATTCTTGGGATCAAAATCATTAAGATAAATGATGGTCTTAAGTTATCACAACAACACTATGTTGAAAATTTCTTAAGAAAATTTGGGTTTTTAGACAGTAAACCCGTCTCAACTCCTTATGACGGAAATACTCAACTCAAGAAAAATACACAACACAGTGTGAGTCAAACTAGATATGCCCAAATCATTGGTAGCCTTATGTACTTAATGAATAGTACGAGGCCTGATATTGCTTATGTTGTCACTAGATTGAGTATGTTTACTCATAATCCTGATAAGAGTCATTGGATAGCATTAGACAGAGTTGCTACATATTTGAAGGGCACCATTGATTATGGGCTAACGTTTGGAAGTACACCACCTGTATTAGAAGGATATTCCGATGCCAATTGGATATCAGATTCAGATGAAATAAAATCCACAAGTGGTTATATCTTTACACTTGGTGGAGGTGCTGTGTCATGGAAGTCTTCCAAACAAACTTGCATAGCTCGGTCTACCATGAAGTCTGAGCTTATCGCCTTAGAAAAGGCATGTTCTGAGGCTGAGTGGTTAAGGAATTTCATAGCAGATCTTCCCATTGAAACTCACCCTCCTGTTTCAGTATCAATCCATTGTGATTGTCAGGCCGCAATAGCGAGAGCAAGGAGCAAAATTTATAATGGGAAAAGCAGACATATCCGAATAAGACATACCATTATAAAGCAGTTGCTAGTAGGGCTACAAACGAACTGAACAGTTTGTGAACAACTCGTTGTTCGTTCGATAATTGTTCGATAATATTCGCGAACATTTGTTCGTGAACATGTCGATATTCATTCGATAATATGTTCAATCGAGTTTGAACAGGGGTTGTTCATTCGATTATGTTCGCGAACATTATACATTCGACTTATCCATCCGTTCATGAACAATCATTTGATTGTTCGTTCGTTTATGTTTGAAAAACATGGCATGCATTATTATAATTTATATTTTTTTTTTCATTTTTATATTATGTTTGATTTAGTTTGGATGAATTTTTTTTTAATGGTAATCAATAATAAAATATTATGATACTTTTGTTTTTCTTATATATATAATATGTTTGGATTTTTTTTTTTTTCCAAATGTCATCAATAATTAAATATATAAGTATATAGCATTTTAATTAAAAAGTAATAAATTTGTTTCTCTTATATATATAATATGTTTGGATTTTTTTTTTTCCAAATGTCATCAATAATTAAATATATAAGTATATAGCATTTTAATTAAAAAGTAATAAATTATTATGATACATAGCATGACAAATTTAATAACATAATAGAGTGTAAAATCAAGTGATATATAATATAGTAAATCCAATAACATAATAGCTTCATATTTTTCCAAATGTAATCAATAATTAAATATTATAAGATAGCATTTCAATTAATAAATAATAAATATAGTATGGTAAATTGATAAACATAACATATTGTATAATCAAGTGATGTATAGCATAACAAATTTAATAATATAATAGCTTAATTAAACCTAAATTAATCACACATTTGTATTGATCATATATTACAATAAACCCTCATACCACTATGAATTTATGGGTGTTGATACAAAATATATATATAGATAGTAATGATAATATAACAAATTAATCACATATATGTATTAACCATATATTACAATAGACTTTTATTCCACTATAAATTTATGGGTGTTGATACAAAATATATATGTAAACATTTAAAACATTTATGATAATTTATGTAATGATAATAAATATATGATAACCTATAATTTTGGTAATTTCATAACATATTAAACATATGATTAATATATGTATGATAATAATTTTGTATATACACAATTACACATTATATATAACAAATTAATCACACATATGTATTGATCATATATTATCATAGATCATCATTCCACTATGAATTTATGGGTGTTGATACAAAATATATATGTAAACATTTAAAATATTTATGATAATTTATGTAATGATAATAACTATATGATAACCTATAATTTTAGTAATTTCATAACATATTAAACATATTTAATGTATGATTAATATATGTATGATAATAATTTTGTACATACACAATTATACATTTTATATATATGTAAATCCAAAGTCTAAACCCACATTTTCCCTTACCCGGCCCAAAGTCCAAATCCCCAATTCCACCTTTTTCCTTTCCCTAATTGCGACAGCCTCAAGAGTTAAGCCCTCACTCAGACACTCACATCACAGATTCGCAATTCACACTTCACTCTTCACAGCTCTAATTTTTTCTGCAGTTTTGTGCTTGCTCAACGACAGCCCCAGCTCCTCAACAGTCAACACTCAGCAATTAGGCAGGAATAAGATAATCAAACAAATAGAGACAGAGTATAGAGGACTAAAGGAGAGAGATTTCAGTTTTAATTCGCAAACTCATATTCAAAAAAGCTGCAGTTGATTCTCGTAAGTTATTTCGCTTTCTGTTTTCATGAATCATTGTTTGGCTCTTGAGAAAAAGTCCATATTCGTTTAATTTCACTCATTTTACTCTGGAACAAACATATCCATATATTTTTTTGTTAAAATTTGATGCATATATTTTTTTAAATTTACAAACACACTTGTTTATTTAGTGGCTTACTTGATTTGACCAACTATAAGACAGACAAGGATATGTATACAGTAAAAGCCTATTCTGAATCTTCCTTTCTTTGTCTAAACTTATTGTTTTGTATTAAGAATTGCTTGTAGAAGGATGAAAAACAGAAGTTAATTACTCATAACTTTGCCATTTGTTGACTAAAATTTGGATCTGCACAAACAACCACCTGCAAAATTTTCATTAAAGTAACAAACACATAAGTTAGCAAGAGAAGGTTGCCGACACTTTTAATAAACAGAAGGTAGACATAGAAATAAGTACAGTACATACCTTGCCGACACTTTTTCCAGAATGAAGATATTCAACTGCATCTGCTACAGAATCAAGACCTATAAACCTTTTTGGGTCTACAGAAACCTGTAACAATTATACATAAACTGAGACACTCAGACCACTTTTTTTGACCATAATACTCTTTAATGGAAAGCTAACACTTGCAATGACTACTGCAAACAGGATAGCTTGAAGATAGGTCCATAAAACACAAGCCATTTACATCTAACATATATAACATTTATGCTACTGCAATATGATAAATACAAATATTATTTCTTATATCAGTATACATAAACTAAAGGAGATTCAGAGGCAAAAGAAATCAACATAGCACTGTGACATCTAGATCAAGTCGAGAAGGCCAAGAGGAGGGTATTTCGCTTGTGCATTTTCAACATCCATTGCTTCTGGAAGGTATTAAACTTTTTTTCGAAATCATTTTCCAATTCTGGTGTTATCATCAGCTTAAGTGTTGTAAATCATTTCAATTTGTGAATTCTTTCTCTCATGATATAAATATCAATGAAATAATGGAAGGCTCCATTGAAGCCCCAACCACAAGGGATTCAAATACAATTAGTTCTACCTCGGTTACTCAAGAAATAAGTCAAGAACAAGAGGAGGCCTAGGGGGGTGATGTTAACGAATTTGGAAGGAAGAAAAGGGCAAAGACATCAACGGTGTGGAATGATTTCAAAGAGGTGTTACAACTGCCCGACGGAAAGGTAAAGACACAATCCATTCATTGTGAGGTAATCTATGTGCTACCAAAAACGAGGCCCACTACTCAACTTAAATGACATTTAGAGGAATATCTCAGGAAAAGGCTTAACGAAAGGCAAGTTAGTGGTGGACAACAATTTTTCCAGCCAAGTTCAAGTTGTGGTGACTCACAACCCCCTGTTCTTTGGGATGGCAAGTTTGATATGGCAAGGATGAGGAAAAGAGTTACGCAGTCGGTCATGCTGCATGAGCATCCTTTTACCATTGTGGAGGAAGAAGGTTTCAATCTAATGCACACAACTAGGATGCCTGAGTGGGAAAAAGTAATGCGCACAATAAATAAAAAAGATTGTGTGTCTGTGTTTGAGATTGAGAAAAAGAAGTTAATGAATGTTTTGAAGAATGTCAACAAGATAAGCTTGACGACGAATTTATGGAAGTCAAGTAACCATAATATAGAATATATGGTTATAACTGGACATTTGATTGATGGTAATTAGAGGTTACAGAAAAGGGTATTGAGCTTTGTACATATTTATCCTCCTCACACGGGTGTTCAAATTGTTGATTCGATGTACAAATGTTTAAAGGAATGGGGTTTTGAAAACAAGTTGTTCACTATCTCTGTCGATAACGCTTCCAGTAATGATGTAGCAATCAAAACATTGAGAGAGAATTTTTCAGTAACTAGGTGGTTGGTTTGTGGAGGGAAGCTATTCCATGTGCGGTGTTGTGCACATATCTTGAATATTTTGGTTCAAGATGGCCTTTCTAAAATTAAGGATATTGTTAAAAAAATCCATGACAGTGTGTGGTACATCAACCAATCAGAGAGCAGGGTCTAAATTTTCTCACAGATTGTGCAACAGCTATAGTTGCCTAGTCGAAAGTTGATTTTACATTGTAAAACAAGATGGAATTCAACATATGAGATGATGGTAACTGCACTACAATTTAAAAATGTGTTTCCAAGATTCAAAGACAGAGACTTTGGGTTTATTTATTCTCCTAACGACGAGGATTGGGAGAAAGTTAAGAAGGTATGTGATATTTTGGGAGTTTTTAGTACGGTGACCAATTTAATCTCTGGGAGTGATTACCCTACTTCTAATATATTTTTGAATCAGGTTTTCCGGATCAAAAAAATGCTTGATAAAAAGGCAATAGACGAAAATGAATTCATTCAAGTTATGGTGAAAAAGATGAAAGAGAAGTTTGATAAATATTGGGGTGAATGTAATTTGTTGATGTCGATTGCCGCTGTCTTGGATTCGAGATATAAAATGAAGGTGATTGAAGTTTCTTTCCCTAGATTGTATCCCGAGTCTGAAGCACGAACAAATATCGCCAAGTATAGGATGCATTATATGAGTTGTACAAGGAATATGTGGAGGAATTCCACTCTTCCAACAATGAAGAAAATGTTGGAATGAACATGTCTACTCAGATGAATGTAGGAACCGGAGCTCTTACTTATGGGGAATTTGATTTAGAACATTATCTTATTGAGGATGAAGATATTCATTCAGAAAAGTCAGAGTTAGATTGTTATTTGGAGGAATCACATTATGTTTGTCAACCAGGTCCAAACATATTTGATGCACTAGTGTGGTGGAAGGCAAACAGCATGAAGCATAAGATTTTATCTAGGATGGCTCGTGATATACTAGGCATTCCTATAACCACGGTGGCTTCGAAGGCGACTTTTAGTGTTGGTGGCAGAGTTATTGAACCTTATCAATCATCATTGTCTCCGACAACTATAGAAGTGCTACTTTGTGGTGGAGATTGGTGTCGCAATCTCCATGGAGTAAAGAAAGAGCAAAGTAAGATCCATGTTTTCAAGTTATATAAGTATTTAATTATTTTAATGGTTTGATGTTTATTCTAACTTAATTTTTTTTTCTTTGTGTATTTTAGACATATGAGAAATTGGAGATTGATCTTTCCATTGATGGAATCAAGTATATTGATATATGATTACATTTTTAAGTGTAGCCATATTTAAAATCAGTCTATTGTTACTAATGATTTTCAATTTTTTTTTCTTTATAGGTTCACACTATATACTATATAATGGCATGTTTACTCCTTGGAATCCTTTTGGTCGTGCTTTAATGTCTATGCAAAATGCAAATTCCTTTTGTTTTTGTCATGTTTGATATGTAACCAAATTTGTTTTGAATAATTTATTATTCTGTTTAATTTATTTTGAAGTTTTATTATTTATGATGGTTAGTTATTTTAATTTACTGAGTTTTTATTGATTTAATTAAAATATAAATATAGATAGAGAGTTGGTTTATTTTCAAATGTTGAATTAAATGGGTATGAATTATAAATTGTTGTATATTTGTTTTTTAGAGCATGAATTGAAAAGTTGGTTATATTTTTTATTCGAACGAGTTATTCGAACAGGTATTTGCAAGTTATCGAACGAGTTATTTTACAAATTATCGAACAAGTTATTCGAACAGATATTTATGAGTTAGTCGAATGAGTTACGAACGAACACGAACTAGCCTTTTGTTAATCGAACGAACACGAACAGACATCCTGTGTTCGTTCGAGTTCAAACACGAAATCGAACAATCGAACATGCTTATCGAACGAGTTTTCGAATAGGCATGTTCGTTCATGTTCAGTTTGATTGCAGGCCTAGTCCAAACGACGCACCGCCACCCACTCGGTCTGCACCCCGTAGCACCTCTCCTCACGTAGCTTCTATAAAACAATAGTTACACTACGAATCATGATTAGAAATATGAAAGAGACTATATTTAATGCTCTTAATTTATTATTTAATGTTTTATAAATCTTAGATTGAGTAAACGACATGTTCCCACCCAAGGTTTGACGAAATCCCAAGTTAGTACCACTGGTTTCATTTATTCCAGATTCCCACCCTTAAAGTGACGGAAAAACGTTTGATGTAACGGTAAAGGGGTAAATTGGTCATTTTACATGGGCGGCGCACGTTAGCAGACCACCGCCTCTAACAGTCCTCCGGCGCACGTTAGCAGCCATCGTTCCCGACGTTTTTCGCTCTTTTCCGGCGATTCTTCCACCCAAAATCACCCTAGTCACCACCATTTAAACCCCCATCCTCCCCTCTACAAAACCATACCATTCACAACCACTCATCACTCGCCGATCTCCGGCCACGGCAACGAAAAACGGTCGATGAACATGAACTCTCGGCCGGCGAATGACGACGAAACGGTTGCTGGGGACATAGGGGTTTTATAGATTTGGGGACGATGGTTGCATTGGTGGTGTCCAATTGGATTTTCACCGCCGAAATCGACCGGAATCCGGTGAAGAACACCGAAACCCTAAGCCTAACGGTGCCGACGATTGGAGGGGCAAATGAGTCTGGAACCAGAGGGGTTTTGGACGACGGACTACGGGGAAGGTGATGGAGGTGACCAGGGGGTTCGACGTCGTCGGAAACAGCCCAGATCGGGCTGTTTCCAGTGAGGGTGTATAGTGACCGAGGGTGTTTTTGATATAATTTGAAAATAAAATGGTAAGTTTGTAATTCTACTATTTTAGGGGTTAAAACATAATTTTAATTAATTTAGGGTTAAGGGCATTATGGTAATTGTACCCTCTAAACCCTAAAAATTCATAACACTGTTACTTTAAGGATGGGAATCTGGAATAAATAAAACCAGTGGTACTAACTTGGAATTTCGTCAAACCTTGGGTGGGAACATGTCGTTTACTCTCTTAGATTTAATATAATGAGTGCGTTTTTTTTTTTTTTTTTTTTTTTAACTTTGAATTTAATGTTATAAATGTAATTTATTACTGCAGAGAAAACGCCAACAACCTTCCAGGAAATTCATTGGAAATTCCATGACAATTATCAGCTTCTACTTTATCAGACTTTGACAGGAATGTGTTTACACTTTACACAATGAAAATCTTAGGGACCTTTTTTTTTTTTTTTTTTTTAACTTTGAATTTATTGTTATTAATATAATTTATTATTGCAGAGAAAACGCCAGCAACCTTGGTGGAAATTCCATGACAATTACCAACTTCTACTTTTTCAAACTTTGACAAGAATTTTTTTTTATTTTTTTGGTTTTTTTGAGTTTATTGTTATTAACTTATTATGTTCATAAATAAATAAAAAGGTAAATGATATATTGATACATTTCCTATACAGAAAAAAAAAAATATATATATTTGAGTTATTTTCTCTATTTCCTAATTTTATTTATAGATGATAGAAATTATATATTTTTTGAATTATTCTTATTAGTTCATTTGCAACACTTTTAATATCTTTTTTAAAAATTATAAAGTATATCAATAAGGTATTGTTTGTAGTATTTATATTGATTACATATTTTTATTTTTGTTATTTGTATAAAAATTAGTTGAGCACATTTTCATTATTTTTGTCTTGCTTATTTTCAATTTTCAACAAAATAAAATTATTTTTTTTACATTTCTTTTCTTACGTTTTTTTCTATTTTAAGTAATTTTTTTCATTGCTTTTTAAGTTTTTCACATATCTTAAGAAAGGTTGATGCACATTTTTTAAAAAACAAAATTTATATCAATAATACTATACTTATAAAGTTAGAAATCTTTGATAATTGATTTGACAATATCTTCTTAATTATAGGATAAGATAATATCTATCTCTAATCATATGTATATGATGTTGTATCTAATTAGTTTATTCCTATGTAATTACACATTTGATATAATATCGTAAATATTGTTAAATTAATGATAGAGTATAGGATATGAGGCAATATTGCCCAAAGGCAAAGAATTTATCTGCCTTGATTAGTCAAAGTGAAGCATTCATACGATATCTCCTCTTTTTCTCTTTAATAAGCATACTACATGTTATGCCTGAAAAGTTAGGGCTGACGTGGATTCTTGTCAGCAAGAGCCAATCAGGGCTCAAGAAAGTTTTGTGTCATCCAAACGCTGTCATGTCGTGCAATGACGCAGGAGGCATGGCTCCTGCCAGTGTAATAGGTGAGTGTCAAGCTTGTGAGCAGGTAGGGATCATCCACTTGTCCAAGCCCTACGCAAGTTGAGGATATTTCTCGTGCAAATAACCAATGGGACGCAAAAAAGGATTTGCACGGCACCTACCCACTTGCAGACTTGTAATCATTACCTTGAAATCGCCCACTATAAATAGAGGACTTTCCTCTCATCTACGGGATTGGCTAATCTCAATCTAAAAGAGCTTGCACATTCTCTCTCTCTTTTGTATTCTCTCTAGATTATAACTCAGTTTGTTGTACGCAACCTGATTTTACCCATCTATCAATACAATAGTAGTGGACGTAGGATTCACTTTTCAGCATCCGAACCACTTTAAATATCGCTTCTCATTCATTATATCATTTCATATTTCCTTATCACGTGTGATTTCTAAGTCTTCTTAGCACTTTGCAGGTGCGAATCGTTGGTGTAAAAATCAAGCATCAACACTACATTTACAAAGAAAATACACAAAACCTTCCTTGAAATCTCTCTGTTTTCAACTTTATTCATGTCTTCCTTTCCTATTTGACTTGATTTTAGAATGGGAAAGCAAATATGAAAAGGTCATTTTCACAAGCATAGCAATAACGACTTTTTCACAACCATGACGGGGGAGCAAAATTAAACAGAAGTATGAGGTCAAAATGTGGTAGGACCAACCGTAGAATTTTCATGAAAGAAAATCTTAATCAAACGAAACACATGCTCATGATAGATATCTTCTTTAATTAATTGGTTTTGCAACAGAAGTTCAAGAACAAATTAACCCCAGTGTAAATACCTTCTCAAATTGTTACAAGAACTAAGGCTCGTTGAAATTTTTTCTTGAAGTTTCTTAGCTACTTCGTTGAAATTATTATGAAATTTAAGCTAATAATACAACTTTAATTTATCTCTTTTCAAGGGATTTATAATATTATGTAAGGGTGTGTATTGCTATGTAAGGGTGAGCATGGGTAAAGGGTAGAATCGAAACTGACGAGTACCCACTTGTCAGTTCCGGGTATGATCTAGAACTACCCACATAGGGTCGATTCCGGTTCCAAATTTGGTGGAACCGACCCTATGCAGGTCCGAGTCCGATTCGACCACTTCAGGAGCTAGACCCAAAACCAAGGTCCAGATACCTGAGGTGGAACAGATGGGTACTCTGGGTGTGTTTGTAATTTTTATAGACTTTTGGGGTGTACTTGTAGTTTTTATGGGTATATTTATCATTTTTAGACTATTAGAGGGTATAGTAAATTTATAGGGTACCCAGAATTGGAACCGAAACGACCGATTCCGATTCTATGATATTCATTTGCTAAGTCAATATGATCAATGTTGTTTCTATTAAGAACGAGTGAGAGACTTACTTGTAGAGTGTTTGCTTATCAGTTGTTTCTAGTTGCATCTTCACACTGAAAATAATTAGTGATAGAAGAGAGACAAAGTAATTGAGTGATTAATGAAGAATTAACATTAGTGATTTGCAAGGATGAATTTTTGCTCATGATTTGACAGAAGGGAAAATCGTTCTCATCAAAAAGTTGCACCTCCAACAATGAAGACTCTACCTAAGTTATGCGAGTATAGGAAACTTTTGTGTAATGAGTTGTAGGCAATGAAGGTGCATTTGCCGGAATGAAAATCAAACTTGTGCTTGTTGTAAGCCCTAAGGTAAGGGTAACAAGCACATCCAAAACATTTTAAAAAATTATAATCAGGTTTGGTATTGAAAAAATTTTCTAAGGGAAAGATATTATGAATGACAGATAAGGGAATTCTATTAATGAGGTATGCAGCTTTATGAAAGGATTCCCACCAATAATTCAATGGCATATTAACTTGAGCTAGGAGAGTTAGTCAAGTCTCAACAAGGTGTTTGTGATTCCTCTTAATCTTACCATTTTGGTAATGAGTGTGTCGACATGAATATCTACAAATGATTCAATTTTGTTGCAAATATGATGAGAAAGCAATGAACTCTCCTCCCATATCAGTTTGCAATGCCTTAATGTCTCTAATTAATTATTTTTCAACAAGGGTTCTGAAGTTCTTGAAGGTTTCTAAGGTTTGTGACTTCAATATCATAGGTATATCTAGTTGAATATGGAGTAATCATCTAAAATGCTAATGTTGTGTCTGGCTCTACTAGTGGAAGGTAGGTGTTTGACCTCAACATGTATTAGCTCAAGTAGTTCCTTGGTTATGGTTTCAATTCTAGGGCGGTGTTGCTCATGCATTTTACCAAGATTACACAAATTACAAAAATTCGGATTTGACTCCATATTGCTTGGTGTATGCATTTTTAATGATGAGGTGGATTTTTAAATTGATTTGAGAATGTTAAGACTTGCATGTCCTAGCCTTTTATGCAGGAGATCAAGATAATTTCCAGAATCAGCAACTAAGCAATGTTAGAAACAAAATGAACTTCACTTGTATTACTAGATTTTCTAGTATGATCACAACTCGATAAAGATATATTTTTGTCTATATTTACATTTTTTGGTGAAGACACCTATTATTTTTCAATTTCTTGGAAAGCATAGAGGGAAATGCATTGAACCTTTTTGTTTGTGATTTTTTTACAAAACTTTCAGTGGAAGGTTGCATCTTGTACAACCCATCCTAGGCAAACCCTTAGAGCAATTTTCTCCATGTCAAGTCCTTAATGAAACAGCATTTATCATGAAACACAACGCACAAATTATTGTCACCAATGAGTTTGGATATACTTAATAGGTTTTTTGTTATTTGTAGAATAACAAGAACATTGTGAAGTTGAATTGAATCAGAGTTTAAGGTGGGAAGTGATACCTTACCAAAGCGAGAAATATTGAGAGACTGACCATTTCCAACAGTAACTTTCTTTGGCACATGATATTCACTCTTCATACTCAAGTTATTTGTTGTAATACCAAGCCTACCTAACCTAGATCAAGATTCTAACCAACCAAACAAAGATCAAATGAAAAATAGGAAAAAAGAAGAACACGCGATCTTTTACCATGGTTCACTTGTTCAAGATTGAACAAGCTACATCCACATTGAGCTCCAGAATATGGAGGCTCGCTGCACTATTATTACTGTCACCCAAAGATTATAGATTACATAATCACACTTCCCTTCAAATCCTTACTTACAAGAATCATAATACCTTCACTCCTATACTCGTAAATCAATAATCCTAAAGAGAATTCTAACCTGATTCTCTACCCACAAAGAAACGCAACTTAGATGGGTGGATAAAACCACAGATTTACACAATAGCAAAGCACTATACAGAAAACCCTAACAGAGCAATTTTGATTGAGTGACTTCTATCGAACGAGAGAGTAAGAGTGGGGAAAGACTTCAGCTTTTATATGGTTAACTAGCAGTAGGTCTTCAGCCATTAGATTGCTTGGAGATCAATGGCCAGAAATGCAAGATGTATTAAAGCTAAAACAACTGCGTAGAAGGTTTCACTAAATAACAATCTCCACCTTGAAGCCTTGTTCTTTTCTAGATAGCAACAAATTTGTGCAGCAAGCTTCTCACATACTTCTTCTCAGCTCTATACGATCAATTGATGTGTAGTAGGTTCAAGCAATGCTTGAACTTTGCAAGAGTTACCACTTTTGTTCCCATATCAACTGGGTTCTCTTCAGTTGGTATTTTCAGCAGATTCAAGTTCCCTTTTGTGATTTGGCCTCGGATAAAATGATACTTCACATCCACGTGTTTCATCATCTTATGATATACAGGGTTTTTACTTAGATGAATGGCATTTTGATTGTCAGAATACACAATCACAAGTCTATCCATCAAACTTGCTTCTTTGAAGGTCCTTTGTAACCATATTGCCTCCTTAAATGCATCAATCACTGCCACCTACTCAGCTTCTATTATGGACAGTGCAACCAATGGTTGTAGTTGTGATTTCCAACTGATGTAGTTTCCACCTAAGGTGAAGTAGTAGGCTATAGTGGACTTCCTTGAGTCTCGATCACCTGCAAAATCAAAGTCTACATACCCAACAAGATCAAGGGTAGAGTTTCTTTTGTAAAAGTCAAATCCAACATGCATTGTGCTATTAATGTATCTAAGTAGCCATTTTAATGCAACCCAATGTTCTATTCTTGGATTTGACATAAACCTACTCAGTAATGATATTGTAAATGAAAGATCAGGTCTTGTGCTTATCATAGAGTACATGACAGATCCTATGGCACTTGAGTAGGGAATATTTTCCATTTTCAGCCTTTCAGCATTAGTTTTGGGGCACTGTAATTTACTTAATGTAAAGTGACCTGCTAAGGGTATGTTAACAAGTTTAGATTCAGTCATTCCAAGCCTAGAAGTCAGTTTTTGCAGGTATGGTAGTAGGTGAAGTCTCAACCTTTTTAATTTTCTATTTCTATCAATTATCATCCCCAAAATCCTTTTTGCAGACCCTAAATCTTTCATATCAAACTCAGCACTTTGTTTTTCTTTTAGTTCATCTATGTGTGACTTAGATTTGCATATTAGTATCATGTCATCAACGTACAGCAGTAGGTATATAGGCATGTTATTTATGCAAGCAAAATAGAAACAGTTATCATATTTGCTTCTAGTAAACCCAACTCCTACTATGAATGAGTCAAATCTCTTATACCACTGCCTAGGGGATTGTTTAAGGCCACAAAAGGACTTATGAAATAGGCAAACATGTTCAGGTAGGTTCCTATCCTTAAACCCAATAGGTTGGCACATATATATCTTTTCTTCTAGTTCACCATGCAAAAATGTTGTTTTAACATCCAATTGTTCCAATTCTAAATCATAATTAGCCACAATTGATAGCATTAGCCTAATAGTCTTAAACTTAACTACAAGTGAGAAGATTTCAGTAAAGTCAATACCTGCCCTCTGTGTGAAGCCCTTGGCCACAAGTCTGGCTTTGAATCTTGGCGGGTCTGAGCTTGTTATGCATTCCTTTAATTTGTAAAGCCATTTACAATCTACCAGTTTCTGATCAGTTGGTTTTGGGACCAAAGACCAGGTTTTGTTCAACTTTAAGGACTTCATTTCCTCTTTCATGGCTTCTAGCCATTTGTCTCTATCTCTGAAGCTGATGGCTTTTTGATAGGTTTCAGGTTCAGACCTTTGTATCTCTACACCAGCAACCAAGGTTGTGTAGATTAGGTCAGCATAGTTAAACCTGTTTGAGGGCCTTACCTCCCTTCTAACTCTATCTCTTGCTAGCTGGTATTTTGCCATGTTTTCATTTTGGGCTTCATCAAAGTTTTCAAGTTGTTCCCCTTCTTCATCTTGGTCCTTATTGTTGGGTAGTGAAGGATTTTGGGGTTCAAAGGCTTCTGGTTGTTCAGGGTGCTCTGTCAACCTTGCTAGCTCCACCTCAAACTAAAATCTCTTAGTTTGATTAGGCATTTCAGGATCACTGCTTGACTTACCTGCATTGTCATTTGAAAGCTTGCAAGGAAACATGAACTCATTAAAGACTACATCTTGACTAATTATTACCCTAACCCTTGGGGCATCCTTGTCCTACAATCTATAGCCTTTGGTCCCTTCTTGATACCCTAAAAAGACATATTTAAGGGACCTAGGCTCTAACTTTCCATCTCGAGTGTGTGCATAAGCTGCACACACAAACACCCTTAGGTAATTAAGGTTTAGTCTCATCCCTGACCATCTCTCTTCTAGACATTTAAAGCCTATTGAACTTAAGGAATTCCTATTGATTAGGTAAGCTGCAGTGGTTAGAGCTTCTCCCCAGAAAGTTTTGGGTAAACTAGCAATAAATAAGAGGCATCTAACCCTTTCTAGAAGTGTTATGTTCATCCTTTCTGCAATCTCATTCTGTTGTGGGGTTCCCCTGATAGTCCTATGCCTTAATACCCCATGATTGCTACAATAAGTATCAAACTCTAGGTTACAGTACTCCAACCCATTATCAGTCCTAAGAGCCTTGACTTTTCTGTCTAATTAGGTTTCTACCAAGATTTTCCAGCCTTTGAACTTAGTCAAGGCTTCATCCTTAGTCTTGAGAAGGTATACCCATACCTTCCTATTGTAATCGTCTACAATGGAGAGGAAGTATGTGTTCCTTCCATGTGACTTGACCTTTTTAGGACCCCAAAGGTCAACATGCACGTAGTCCAAACACTTTGCAGCAAGATGAGTTCCTTTGTGGAAACTCATCCTATGCTGTTTCCCAAGAACACATGTTTCACAAAAACTTAAATAAAAAACAAAGTCAGTACCAAAATAACCCTATTGTTTCAATGCATTCATGCTATTTTGGCCTATGTGGCCCAATCTCAAATGTCATTTCTCTGCAGCAGATACATTAGTGGACAGTAGAGCAGTATTAAACACACCAGGATAGTATTGACCACATAAGATATAAAGGCCATTCTTTTTAAGACCCTTTATTAGTACATTTCCATTTTTGTACACTTCCAGGCAGCCATTTTGTGCTTTATAGGAATAGCCAGAGTCATCTAATGTTCCAAGTGAAATTAGGTTAAGCTTAAGCTCAGGTATGTATCTAACCCTAGTGAGCAGAACCACCTTACCATCATTCAACCTAATGGTTATGTCACTTATGCCTTGCACCTCACAAGAATGGTTATTGCCCATGAATACAGTTTCCTGCTGACTAGTTTTAAGTCTTTGGAACCAAATTCTGTTTAGACTCATATGAAAGGTACAACCTAAGTCTAGCACCCACTCTTTACCTCTATCCGTGTTGGAAATAGTAAGTGCTTCAGAGATCTCAATGTTATTGCTAGTGCTAGTTAGGTTGGTTTCAATGCTAACCTGTTTGTTCTTCCTAATCCATTCGTAACAATTTTTCTTAAGATGTCCTGTTTTATTACAAGAGAAGCACTTCCTAGATTCTCCCTTAGGTTTCCCATTCCCCTTACCTTTCTTTCTGGTTTTAGTGCCTAAGTTACTTTGAGAGTTCTTGCTAGATTCTTTATTAAACTGCCCAGAATCAAATCTACCTTTAACAAATAAATTATTACAATTTCTCTTCTGTATTCTCAGTTCTAGTTCCCTAGACTTTAACCTGGAAACTATCAAATCCACACTAGGTATTGTGCCACTATATTGTAAGGCATTCTTTACAACTAGGTATTCTTCTAGTAGAGAATTTAACAGAATCATGGCAAGACTAGAGTCTCCTAGTTCTTGGTCAATACCTTTTAGGGTTAGGGTTAGGGTTAGGGTCATCTATAGAAATTCATCCAAGTTTTCATCTAAAGATTTAGCTACGTCCATTTTATATGAAAACAATGCACCTTTTAAGAAAGCTAAATTAGGTGCAGACTTAAGAGCATATGAAGATTCGAGTTTACCCCAGAGATCAATTGGAGATTCCAAGCCATTCACCTTCCGCAGCATGGTGTCGGATAGGTTCATGATGATCAAATTATACGTTTCTTCGTCTACGTCTACCTTATTTTCCAGCTTTTCTTCAGGCCATTTGGTGTCATCCTTCTCTAGAGCAATTCCCACCTTATTGTGGGATAAGAGGGCCTTTATCTTCTTTTTCCAAGTGTTGAAATCAATCTTCCCATCATATTGGGAGATTTCCATGCTTGTGATACTCATGATTTGGGTTCGGCAGTAAACCCTAAGGAATCAAGATTATAATTATGGACTCGATTCTGTGAGATTTTTGGAGATTCTTGTTGTATTTGGAACCCTAGGACTCTTAGGACTACTTAATTGAAAAGGCCCCAAATTCTTTCAAAAACCCTAGAAAATTTCCCAAATTAAGAAAACCCTAGAATATAAAATTCGAGGAACCCTGAACTTGGCTCTGATACCACTGTTGTAATACCTAGTCTACCTAACAAAGATCAAGATTCTAACCAACCAAACAAAGATCAAACGAAAAACAGGAAAAAAGAAAAACATGCGATCTTTTACAGTGGTTCACTTGTTCAAGATTGAACAAGCTACATCCACGTTGAGCTCCAGAATATGGACGCTCACTGCACTATTATTACTGTCACCCAAAGATTTTAGATTACACAATCACACTTCCCTTCAAATCCTTGCTTACAAGAATCACAATAGCTTCACTCATATACTCGTAAATCAATAATCCTAAAGAGAATTCTAACCTGATTCTCTACCCACAAAGAAACGCAACTTAGATGGGTGGATAAAACCACATATTTACACAACAGCAAACCACTATACAAAAAACCCTAACAGAGCAATTTTGATTTAGTGACTTCTATCGAACGAGAGAGTGAGAATGGGAAAGACTTCAGCTTTTATATGGTTGACTAGCAGTAAGTCTTCAGCCATTAGATTGCTTGGAGATCAATGGCTAGAAATGAAAGATGTATTTAAGCTAAAACAACAGCGTATAAGGCTCCACTAAATAACATTATTCATGTCATTGATGATATGACTTGATGCTCCACTGTCTATATACCATCCTTGTTCATTGTTGTTATCAAAGGTTGTAGTTGAGCAAGCTTGACTTGAGTTACTCAGAGCTATGTAGTTGCGGCTTAGAGGCACAAAATTTCTATCAAGTTGAAGATAGCATATTTCAACAGAATGGCCATATTTTTGGCATAGCTAGCAAGTAGGTTTGTTACCACCTCCACTTTTGTTACTAGCATTTCTTCCTCTTCTCCTTCCTCTGCCTTTGGGGTTTTTATTTTTGCCAATATTTCTATTGCGGTTGTTTTTGGTGTAGGCAAACTATGTTGACTGATTTGGTTGCATTTTGAAGGCAGTGTTTCTGTGTTTGCATGCATTCGCTCAATTCTAACTTTATGGTTCAGGAGGAGGGTATAATTTTCTTGAAGAAATGGTGTTTTTTCCGAAAAAGTTGCAATTGCAACAACAGATTCATATTCTATTCCTAATCCTCCTAGAATCCAGGATACAAAATCTTCTTCAGAGATGAAGTGTCTAGCTAAGTTAAGCTCATCAGTATAATCTTTTATCAGTAATGCTCAATTGCCCTTTCCTCTTTTCCTTATGTTCTGAAGTCTGAGATGCATAAATGTAACAGCTCGATACTTTAGATGCAGGATTATGGATTGGGACTAAGATGCATAATGTAATAGCCTGATCGACTATCAAGATATTGTGATTTTTTCTCTTACGAGCATGTTCATCTTGATTCGAACCTATAACTTCATCATTGGAAACGAATCTAGAGTACTAACTAAGCTAGTAGCCCAATTAGTACTCCTGATTCATTTCTAAGAATGAAATCCTAGGTTCAAATCAAGAAGGATGTGCTCAAAAGAGAAAAATCAAGACATTGTGAGCTGGGGCGAAGGGAAGGGGGCTCAAGGAGGGTCAGTTGACCCTCCTTGACTTTTAAAAATTTTTGCTATACTTTTACAAATTAACCCCTATATAAAATTAAAATACCAAAAAACTGCATTATATATTTATACCCAATAAATTACACTTTTTTGTTTTGGGGGCTGTGAAACTAAAAGTAAACCCTTCGTTCTCCTGCTAAAAGTAAACCCATCATTCTCCTTACCTCAGACGTCTTCTTGCTCTTCAATAACCTATAAAGCCAATTCTTTTCCTTTAAGGCTTTATCCACACAAGTGTAATTTTCTCCTCCTATGAAGCCAACAATTTTTTCTTCAATTTTTCAGGTAATACATTTTATGTTTGTATTATTTTATTTTAAAAGTTTAAGATTAAATTATAGATTATGATTTAGGAAGATGAAATTGTCATTGGGACCACAAATTTCATCCATTTTTTATTTATTTGTAATGATATATTGAAGTTAGAGGAAGTAAGAAGATAGTTTTTAAACTTATTTTGGAGTTGGCCTTGGGACCACATTGTTTTACCCATTCCATATTGCCCTTTTTTTGTTTTTTTTTTTTATATGAGAAGATGAGTTCTTGGGACCACATTGTTTTACTAATTTTTATCTTTGTTATATAAAAGTGTTTGATTCAAATGAATTTTGGAGTTGGCTTTGGGACCAC